>NC_053430.1:36989955-37227574 GCF_007990345.1 Gossypium hirsutum | reverse complement strand
ATTAACACAACTATCCACCTAGGCCAAGAATCTTAACTCATCCCTCATGCCTTAAAAATCAACACAACATCAAACATCAACCAAGAATGCATGCATCCCATGGTCAAAGTGCCATTTCCATCACATAGCAAGATTTAGACCATGGGCTAGGTAAAACTCAAGCTAACAACTAAAACATGCATGCATCTCATGGAACATCATCAAACATACCTTAGCCTAGCTACATGCATGGCCGAATCTCTTCACCTTTCTTCTTCTTTCCTCCTTAAATTTTTGGCCAAGGATGCACCAAAAGGATGAGAAATTTTTTTCTTTTGTTTTTCTTTCTAATTTAGGCTAAATGAAGGTGAGAAAGGATGAACACAATTTTTTTCCTTTCTTCTCTTTAGCTCACGGCAATGGGGGGGCAACCACACATTTTTTTTTTCTTTTGTTTCCATTTCTTTATTACCCATACTCCTTATTTATTCTTCCATTAACAAAACATGTTTCATGACATGTTTTGCCCATCATTCCTTATCATGGCCGGCCACTACTCATTAGGGGGGGAATTTGACATGCAAGGTCCCCCCCTTTGTCCACATGCACTAATAGGTCCTCACACATTGACCTATCACATTTAGAATTTTCTCACATAAGTCCTATTGACTAAATTCCACATGAAATCAACCAATAAGCTTGATCAAACAAAAAAAAAAAAAATAAAATTAAGGGGACTAGGATCTGTCACAACTCTCCCCCACTTAAGAAATTTTTGTCCCCGAAAATCTTACCGTAAATAGGTTTGGGTATCGTTCTTTCATCGAGCTCTCGGTCTCCCAAGTAGCTTCCTCGATCCCGTGTTTGAGCCATAACACCTTTACTAGCGGAACTCTTTTGTTTCGCAACTCCTCACTTCACGAGCTAGGATACGCATCGGTTCTTCTTCATAGCTCATGTCGACTTGAATTTCAACCTCTGATGGGCTAATTATGTGCTATGGATCAGATCGATAGCGTCAAAGCATCGAAACATGAAAGACGTCATGAATCTTTTCAAGCTCCGGGGGCAAAATCAATCTATACGCAACCGGACCAACTCGTTCGGAGATTTCGTACGGCCCAATGATCTGGGCTCAACTTGCCTTACGGCCGAACCTGAGTATCTTTTCCAAGGTGAAACCTTAAGGAACACTTGTCTCCCACCTGATACTCGATGTCTTTCGTTTCAAATCTGCGTACGACTTCTGACGATCCGTGGCTACCTTCAGACTTTCACGGATTACCTTTACTTTCTGCTCAGCATCTTAATCAAATCAACTCCGAAAATTTACTTTCACCGAGCTCGTCCAAAACAATGGTGTACGGCATTTACGACCGTACAAGCCTCGTAAGGTGCCATCTTAATACTTGATTGAAAACTATTGTTGAAGCGAATTCAATCAAAGGTAAATACCGTTCCCATGAACTACTGAACTCGAGGATGCAACATCTCAACATATCCTCAAGTATCTGAATTATCCGCTCGGATTGACCATCAGTTTGGGGGTGAAAAGCAGTGCTAAAATGCAGCTTGGTACCCAGAGCTTCTTGCAATTTCTTCCAAAATCGTGAGGTGAATCTCGATTTCTATCCGACACGATAGAAACAGTACCCCTGTAATCTCACAATTGATAAACGTACAATTCAGCTAGTTTATCCAATGAAAAATCCGTACGTACGGGATGAAATGAGCCGACTTAGTCAGTCTATCAACAAAACCATATCGCATCCTTCTTACTTGCTGACAAGGGCAGTCCGGACACAAAGTCCATTGTGACTCGATCCCATTTCCACTCGGGTATCATGATCGGCTGGAGTAATCCTGAAGGCACTTGATGTTCCGCTTTCACTTGTGACATATCAAACAACTCGAAACAAAGTCGGAGATGTCCCGTTTCATACCATGCCACCAAAATTGACGTTTCAAATCGTTGTACATTTTCGTACTCCCCGGGTGAATTGACATTCGGCTACAATGGGCTTCGTTCAGAATCATCGAAATGAGTTCCGAATTCCTTGGAACACACAAACGATTTCTGAACCTCAAACAATCATCAACATCAATTTGAAACTCCGATTCCTCGTTCGGAAAACACTTAGCCCGTTTTGCAACCAATTCATCATCGACTTTCTGAGCTTCACGAATTTGGTGAGTCAATAATGGTTTAGCTTTTAATTCAGCTACTAACACATTGTCTGGTAGAACAAACAAATGCACGTTCATCGCTCGTAAAGCAAACAATGACTTCCGGCTTAAGGCGTCCGCAACCACGTTAGCCTTTCCCGGGTGGTAATCAATGACAAGCTCGTAATCTTTCAACAACTCAAGCCAACGTCTTTGTCGCAGATTCAAGTCTCGTTGAGTCATCAAATATTTGAGACTTTTGTGATCCGAAAATACATGGCACTTCTCACCAAACAGATAATGTCGCCATATTTTTAAAGCAAACACGATGGCAGCTAGTTCGAGATCATGGGTCGGATAATTCCTCTCGTGAGGCTTCAATTGTCTCGACGCATAGGCCACGACTCGACCTTCTTGCATCAATACGCAACCCAACCCAAGTAGGGATGCGTCACTATAAATGACAAACTCTTTACCTGATTCGGGTTGCACCAAAATTGGAGCTTCAGTCAAATGAGTTTTCAGTTGGTCGAAACTTTCTGACATTTCTCCGTCCACTCGAACTTAACATCCTTTTGAAGTAGCTTCGTCATTGGTGTGGCTATCATCGAGAAACCTTTGACAAATCGTCGGTAATAACCGGCGAGCCCCAAGAAGCTCCGAACTTCAGTAACATTTCTCGGAGGTTTCCAGTCAAGTATGGCTGAAATTTTGTTCGAGTCAACTCGAATACCCAACGCGGATACCACATGACCCAAGAAGCTAACCTCTCTTAACCAGAACTCACACTTACTGAACTTAGCATATAACTGCTTATCCCGCAAAATTTGCAGCACTAGCCTCAGATGCTCAGCATGTTCGGTCTCGTCTCTTGAATAGACCAAAATGTCATCAATGAACACCACTACGAACCGATCCAAATATGGTCTGAAGATCCGATTCATCAAATCCATAAATACTGCAGGGCATTAGTGAGCCCAAACGCATCACTAAGAATTCGTATGACCATATCTCGTTCTGAAGCAGTTTTGGGATATCTGAATCTCGGATTCGCAACTGATAATAGCCCGATCTCAAATCTATTTTGAGAACACTGAGGCTCCCTTCAGTTGGTCGAACAAATCATCGATGCGCGGCAACGGATATTTGTTCTTTATCGTCACTTTATTCAGCTGACGATAGTCAATGCACAACCTCATGGTTTCGTCCTTCTTTTTCACGAACAATACTGGTGCACCCCAAGGTGAGAAACTTGGTCGAGCGAAACCTCTATCCGTCAGTTCTTGCAACTGAGCTTTCAACTCCTTTAACTCGGTTGGTGCCATACGATACGGAGCTATCGAAATCGGCGTAGTCCCAGGTACAAGCTCAATACCAAACTCTACCTCCCGAACAGGTGGTAAACTCGGTAATTCTTCCGGAAAAACATCCGGGTATTCACAAACCACTGCCACAGATTCGGGTTTCTTTTCTAATTCTTTGTCACCAAGTACATACGCAAGGTATGCTTCGCACCCTTTTCTTACATATTTCTGTGCCAACATTGCTGATATTACAGCTGGCATCCCCTCCAAGTCCGCAGACTCAATTCGGACTACTTCGTTATTTGCGCACCTCAAATCAATAGTCTTGCTCTTGCAATTCACAATCGCATCATGCGCGGTCAACCAATCCAAACCAAGGATAACATCAAATTCATCAAACGGCAAAAGCATCAAGTCCGCCGGAAAACAGGAACCTCGAATTTCCAGGGGACATTTCTCACACACTTTGTCGACAAGCACGTAATGACCCAAGGGATTTGACACCTGAATTACGAACTCAGTAGACTCAATAGGTAAAGTCTTACTGGATGCTAAGGTTTCACATATGTAAGAATGAGTAGAACCGGGGTCAATCAAAGCAATTACATTAGTATCAAAGAGAGTGAATGTACCGGTAATAACATCAGGCGAAGAAGCATCCTCGCGGCACGTATAGCATAAGCTCTAGCAGGCGCACGGGCTTCGGATCTGGTTATATCATCTCTAGATCTTCTCTGACCACCACTAGCATTGCCCATATTTCCAGATGGTCTACCTCGAGCAGTGGTAGCACCCGGTCTCCCACTCTGATTTGCATTCTGTCCCGACAACCTCGGGCAATCTTTAATGAAGTGGTCAACTGATCCGCATTTGTAACAGGAGCGGTCAGGAAATCTACAACTCCCCGAATGCCATTTACCGCAATATCGGCATTTCGTCCTGTCTCGACGTTCATTCCCAACACTGGCGACCGAAGTGCCTCGTGTACCCACAGGGGGTCGATCACGATCTCGTCTAAAAAGGCCCGAAGTGCCTCTAAACTGGCCCGCATCATCTCGAAATCTCTTCGATGTCTGTTGAAGAGACCTTCCCGAGGATCTTTACGAAACTCTCCAGTTCCCTCATCAACTCTTTGCTTTTCTTTTCTAAGCTCTTCGGCTTTACAAGCTCGTTCAACAAGTACCACGAACTCTCGTATTTCAAGAACGCCAACGAACATTTTATATCTTCATTCAGCCCATCCTCGAAGCGTTTACACATAATAGCTTCGGACGAAACACATTCCCGAGCGTATTTGCTAAGTCTAACAAATTTTCGCTCGTAATCAGTAACCGACATGGAGCCTTGCTTAAGCTCAAGAAATTCCTTCCGTTTTTGATCAACAAATCTCTGACTGATATACTTTTTCCAAAACTCAGTTTGGAAAAACTCCCAAGTTACATGCCCTCGGGGCACAATAGAAGTCAGAGTACTCCACCAATAGTAGGCAGAATCACGTAGCAAGGAGATAGCACACTTTAGGCATTCATCGGGTGTACAAGATAGCTCATCGAGTGCCCGGATAGTGTTGTCCAGCCAAAATTCAGCTTGCTCGGCATCATCGCTATCCGTAGCCTTAAATTCAGTAGCCCATGTTTTCGGATTCTGTCAACTGGGGCTTATTGACCTTAATTGGTCAGTTACCGGTGGTATTGTAGGTGCGGGGTAGTATTTGTCGGGAATGGAGGTTGTGGAACAGCCATATTAGTTCGAATGTATTGGTTGAACCAATCATTCATCACGCTATAGAATGCTTGTCTAGCTTCATCATTCGGATTACTAGCATTAGGTTGAGAGTCTACCGGCACTGTCCCTTGTGCGGGAGCAGGCGCTACACTCTCAAGATCATCAGCTACCTCTCGGTCACGATCGGGATCCATTACTATAAATAAACACATTTACAATTGTCAGAAATCACCACACTATCAAGTAATCACATAAAATGGCATGTATAGCTAGACCCAACACATTACGGTAGTCCTAGAATCGACTAAACCGTAGCTCTGATACCAATAAAATGTAACACCCCGAACCCGAGACCGACACCGGAGTCGGACACGAGATGTTAACAAACTTTGAAAAATTTTTCCAGACACTGCCCAGTCTGAGTACTAGTCGCTTCAAAAATCATATCTTGAGTTTCACAACTCGAAAATCAGTTTTGTGATTTTTCCCTGAAACTAGACTCATGTCCCCATCTATGTATTTTTTTCTAGAATTTTTGGTCGGGCCAATTAGTACAGTTTATTAGTCAAAGTCTCCCATGTTACAGGGGTCGACTACACTGACCTTTGCTCATTACGACTTGGATATCTCTCTGCACAGAGCTTCAATACTGATGCCGTTTGTTTCTATGGAAACTAGACTCAGAGAGGAATCCATACATATATGGTATGACTCCTAATTATCTCTGGTCAATTTATAGTGAATTTCCAAAGTCGGAACAGGGAATCCAGAAACTGTTCTGGCCCTGTCCCACAAGAACCTGAATATCTCTTACTGTACTGTTCATATGATTGTTTCGTTACTTTCATATGAAAGTAGATTCATCAAGGCTCGATTAAATAATTTATTCACTATTTAATTCCACTCCTACGAATTCTTGTGATTTTTCCAATCCACACCACTGCTGCTATCAGCTTCTGTTTTCAAAGTAAACCTTACCTAATTTGGGGTTTCATGGACCAACCAGGGCCTTGTCATACATAAGCCCACATATGATCATACTTAGCCATTCCAGTGGCTGATCATTTGCTCAACACTTCCATTCCAACTATAGTTACATCATGAAACCATCTATACATTCATAAACACAAATGGTCTAATGCCATACTCCACTTCTACAAGCCATTTTCGCATGGCTGTACACTTATACATTTCATAAAGTACTCGAAAAACAACAATGGGTAGTCCTATACATGCCATATCAAAATTCAACCAAAATAGTACCCAAAAGAGCCTTTGATAGTGTGGGCGACTTCGACTTCAAGATCCCGAGTCCGATAGCTGGAGAACCAAAAATCTATAAAACAGAGGAGCAGTGTAACGAGTAAGCAATTTATGCTTAGTAAGTTTTGAGCAAGAAATTCCAGCATAAACAAAGAATAACACACATTTAGCTAAACGGAATATTTCATAATACGCGATTTACCGATATCAAACTTGCTTCACAACATTAACAACCCTTATGTACATACACAATAGTCTAACTTAGCCGAAGGCCGGTAGCTCGTTTATCAACTGAGCGAACATTTATTTGTAAGGGCTCGATTAAATTCAACACATACGTAACATATCCCCATATTGGGATATTTTTCGAGTATTCGCTGAAATTTTACAGCAAGCTCATTCATTACCAAATCACGTACCTTCGGGATTTAACCGGATATAGCTCCTCGTTCAAATGCCTTCGGGACATAGCCCGGTTTTAGTAACTCACACAATGCCTTCGGGACATAACCCGGATTTAACAACTCGCACGAATGCCTTCGGGACTTAACCCGGATTTAATAACTCGCACGAATGCCTTCGGGACTTAACCCGGATTTAATAACTCGCACGAATGCCTTCGGGACTTAACCCGGATTTAATAACTCGCACGAATGCCTTCGGGACTTAACCCGGATTTAGTATCTCGCACAAAGGCCTTCGGATCTTAGTCCGGATATATTCACTTAGCACAAAGCCTTCGGGACTTAGCCCGGACAGCATTCAATTAATCATGCACATTCATATTTCATTTTCATTTGCGAAACTCAAACACAAGGCACATATCGTCCTTGCACATTCGGCTCAATAGCCACACATAGAGCATGATTTAATCACATTGTAATTTAAGCTCTCTTACTCAAGAACTTACCTCGGGTGTTGTCGAACGATTCCGCTAGCTATTCAACCACTTTTTCCTTCCCTTTATCGGATTTATTTCCCCTTTGCTCTTGAGCTTAATCAAACAAATAAATTGATTTCATCATTTAGGCATCAAAAAGATGAACACAAGGCACTTAGCCCATATTTATACATTAGACATTAAAGTCTCATACATGCAAAAATCATGCATCAACACAACATATTAGCTAATTTCTTTCCCCTTGGCCGAATATGCATGTCTATTTTTGGGGTCGATTTCAACACTTAATACACACATATACACACTAGTAAAGCATCCTCCCCCTTTTCATCGATTTAACACATGCATTGCTCATCAACATGCAAAGTTACATTCGGCCTTAGCACACATCTTGCTAGCCGATTCTTCTCCATTTAGCAACCAATGCACATATGTGCTCACACAAAAATGCTAAAAAGGAGGTTCAAGAATCATCAAGCCATCATCACATGCATCATTAACAAGCTTCATATTTTGCATGCAATGGCATTAACACAACCTCCACCTAGGCCGAATCTTAACTCATCCTCATGCCTTATCACCACAACATCAAACATCAACCAAGAATGATGCATCCATGGTCAAGTGCCATTTCCATCACATAGCAAGATTTAGACCATGGGCTAGGTAGAACTCAAGCTAACAACTAAAACATGCATGCATCTCATGGAACATCATCAAACATACCTTAGCCTAGCTACATGCATGGCCGAATCTCTTCACCTTTCTTCTTCTTTCCTCCTTAAAATTTTTGGCCAAGGATGCACCAAAGGATGAGAAATTTTTTTCTTTGTTTTTCTTTCTAATTTAGGCTAAATGAAGGTGAGAAAGGATGAACACAATTTTTTTTCCTTTCTTCTCTTTAGCTCACGGCAATGGGGGGGCAACCACACATTTTTTTTTCTTTGTTTCCATTTCTTTATTACCCATACTCCTTATTTTATTCTTCCATTAACAAAACATGTTTCATGACATGTTTTGCCCATCATTCCTTATCATGGCCGGCCACTACTCATTAGGGGGGAATTTGACATGCAAGTCCCCCCCTTTGTCCACATGCACTAATAGGTCCTCACACATTGACCTATCACATTTTAGAATTTTCTCACATAAGTCCTATTGACTAAATTCACATGAAATCAACCAAATTGAAGCTTGGAATTTTCACACATTCATAATTACATATTCTAGACAATAAGTATCACATTCAAACATTTCGGTGACTCGGTTTAGCGGTCCCGAAACCACTTCCCGACTAGGGTCAACTTTAGGCTGTCACAAAATTAGCTCACGAAATTTTCACACATACATATTCACATACTGTAAACATAAAAAATATATTAAAATAATTTTATGACCTAGGATTTCTGGTCCCGAAACCATTATTTCGACTTAGCTAAAATCGGGCTGTTACATAGTTCCTAGTGACATGTCTCTTGTATCCTAAACTATTCCTAAAGTTCAAACAGGGTTTTTTGATACCACATTTCTATCGAACTTGCTCGTAACGCCGAGTTCAATACTCATAGCACCAATCACATATTCATGGAATTGACAAGCATAATTCATAATACAATTTAGGCAATAAACACATGATGCAACATCACATTAAATATGTATGTACTTAACATACATGCAATTTTAAAGCATTTAAAATATGGTACATGTTGCATTATTTGTAAATGAACTTATATCGGTACAAAATGATAGAAACGAGCCTAATCCTCGTAAACTTTATTTTTCCCCTGATCAAGACCCGAATCACGTTTTTCTTGATCTATATGCCAAATTTAACTTGTTTAATACACACATTATTCATATCGACCCATAACACATTCTTTGATAAAATTACCTTTTTACCCTTAGCTTGTCACTTATTTACACTTTAGTCCCTAGGCTCATAAAATAAAATGCATGCATTTTCTTTGTTACCCGAGCCTAGTTGATTCATATTCTAACTCATATCATCCCGTATTTCACATTAAACCACATATCTACTACCCATTTCTTCATCTTTTACAAATAAGTCCTTTTTAGGTGTTTTCACTAAAAATCACTTAGTAAAAGATGTTTATCATACATCAAACTTTCATATTCCTCTATTAGACATCAAAATACAACCATGTCACACATGGGTCAAGTTTCATACATGAACCCTACTTCAAAATATGGCTAGAAATGGATATATCATGCTTCAAGGATCTCAAAAATGTAAAAAAACATTAGAAACGGGACTAGGATGCACTTACTTTTGAGCTTGAAAAGTGAAGAAACCCTCGCTATGGTGTCTCTTGGAATTTTGACATACAGATGGAGAAGATGAGCAAATTTTGCTTCATTTTTCCCTTTTTATTCTTTTATTTACTAAATGACCAAAATGCCCTTAAGGCATTTCTTTCAAATTTTTCCTATTCATGCCAAATTTTGTCTAAAATTTTAAATCTTGGTAAAATTGCTATATTAGGACCTATAATTAATAATCTAATGCAATTTCATGCTTGAAGCTTCTAGAACACAAGTTTTACAACTTATTCAATTTAGTCCCTAAAGTCAAATTGGACATCTTAGGCATAGAATTTCTTCATGAAAATTTCACACAAGCATGAAATCATATCATGGATCATCAAATAATCATAAAATAATTATTTCTATTTCAAATTTGTGGTCTTAAAACTACTATTTCGACTACACCCTAATTCGGGATGGTACACTGCACCTAAATTTCAAAAATTAAATTCGCCATATGGCCTAGCACATGAGCGTGTGACTTGGCCATGTGACTTCAATTCATTCATGCCTTAAAAGTCAAAGAGTTATATGGGTTAGGGGCACGGGCGTGTATAGTACACGGCCAGACCACATGGGCGTGTCCCTAGACCACACGGTCGTGTGAGCCCTGGAACTTTGGAAAATTTTTGAAATGTCTCAAAAAGTTTTATGAGTTTTCGATTAAGTCCCGACTTTCTTCTAATTCGCGTATTGGGCCTCGAGGGTCCAAATAAGTGACGTTTTGAATGATCACAATAAAAAAATAGTAATCTAAGCAAATTATTTGAAAAATGTACTGAATATTTCGGTAATGCTCTGAAACCCTATTTTGATAAAGGATACGGGTTAGAGGTGTTATATTTTATGGTATCAGAGCTACGATTTAGCAGATTCTCAAATTTAACGTAGCAAACACAAGTTTAGCTATACATGCCATTCTATAAATTGTGATAGTGTGATGACTCTTGAATATTTTAAATGTGTTTTTCATAGAGTAATGTCATCCAACCGACCTAAAGCTAAATCCGAGGAAGCTGAGAACAATGCTTCAGCTTCAGCTTCAGTTCAAAGAGTTGCGTCTGCGTCCGGGAGTGAAAGGCCCGTGTCTAAGGACCAAAGTGAGGAGGCAAAACAAGCCTTCCTTCAAATGATGAATGAATGGTTTTCGCAGTACTTGAAAATAAACCCTGTTGTACAACGACCTCCCCTACTTGCTCCTCAACCGGTTCTGAGGTACCATAGGGTGCCAAACCTATTTAAATTGGTAAGCCTTCTATAGAAAAAATCCGTAAGAATGGGGCAGAAGAATTTAAAGCTACTTCAGATGATGATTCGAAAAGGACTGAGTTTTGGCTAGAAAATACTATCCGGGTTTTTGACGAATTATCTTGTACACCTGCTGAATGTCTGAAATGTGAGGTATCTCTATTGAAATATACAACTTATCATTGGCGGAATACCATAACTTCAGTTGTACCGAGAGAGAATATTACATGGGAAATCTTCTAGGCTGAATTCAGGAAGAAGTATGTGAGTCAGAAATTTATGGATCAGAAAAAGAAAGAATTTTTAGAACTCAAACAGGAAAACATGATCGTGTCTAAATATGAATGAGAATTTGTTCAACTGAGCAAGTATGCTAGAGAATGGGTTCTAACCGAGACTGAAATGTCTAAACGCTACAAGGAGGGTTTAAATGAAGATATCAAGTTATTGATTGGAGTTCTTAAAATAAGGGAATTTGCAGTGTTAGCTGGTCGAGCATACAAAGCTAAGGAATTAAGTAAGGAAAATAGACAAGCTGACAGAGAGGCTCGGGTTTCTAGAAAAAGAACCATGAGTAAGTCGCAATCATTTACTTCTAAGAAATTAAAGAAGTATTATGATCGTGTTACCACCTCTGCGGGATATTCTGAAAGAGAGCGAGGCTCTCAGCCTTCTAACCCGATATCTTCATCTCCTTCTATGTCCAGTGTGGGTAGTGTTGGTAATCCCAAACCAAAATGTAAACATTGTAACAAATTTCATCATTGGGAATCTCGGTCTAGAAGTGGAGCTTGTTTTGGATGTGGTTCACTTGACCATTTTCTCAGAGATTGTCTAGAAAGAGTTGAAAAAGAGATAGAACTAGCTCCAAAGCCTAGTAATTCGGTCTTGAGAGGCGGACCACCCTGTCATCCAAGTAATATTGGTGGTAGTCGAGGTACTACCAAGGATACTGTAGTTAGATTCGAGGCACAAGCACCTGCAAGGACATATGCTATTCGTGCAAGAGAAGATGCCTGTACACTATACGACATTACTAGTACATTTTCTCTATTTAATACTGATATTACAGCATTGATTGACCTTGGTTCCACACATTCATACATATGCACGAACTTAGTGTCTGTTAAAAATTTACCTGTAACACCCCAAACCCGGCCTAGACGTTATGGCCAAATCTGGCGGTGTCACATTGGAGTGCTTTTCGAAAACTAGCTCTTGCTGATAAAACCCCGTTTGGAAATTTAAAGCCTCTTTGTTAGAACTCAAATCGTTCTAGCTATTCATTGTTCTTTTTAAATTGACATTACTTTCAAAACTCTATTTGTTACGGAAGCATTTCAAAAGTGTTGTGAAAACGTAGTGTTTTGAAAACAGTTATCGTTTTGGAAAACCACTTTCTATTTTCAACGGATATAAATCATGATAAGCAAAAAAATCCCAAATTAAAAGCTAGAAAATTAGAGAGGCCTTATTACATAATTCAAAACTCAAAACAAAATCTAATAGCAAATGAACGCCAAATAAAAGAAAACAAGAGCAGTATTGTGCCCATCTCCGAGTCCCTTACAGCTTTGATCCGCCTAACACTGGGGATTACCTACTCAGTCAAAAGAAAGGGTGAGTTTACGAAAACTCAGTGTGTAATTATCTATCAGTCAATCAGTATACAACATACAGTAACAGTCTGGGCCTGAGCCCTACTCAGAAATAGAACAAAGTGGGCTTTAGGCCCAATACAGTAACATTGTGGTTCAATAATGCAACCCATCCCAAACCAGCCAACACACCACTCCGTACCACCAACACACCATGTGGGGAAAAAGTCAACCCACCCAGCTAACACACCAATATCACAGCAAGACTGCCAGTAACAGTATCACAGTAAAACTGCCAGTATCAATATATGTGGAAAAGCCACCAGTAAAAATATATGTGGCGAAGCCACCAGTATAATACACTTCCTCCTTAATAGTATCCCAACCCCATGCAGAATGTCATGTCATAAATATTACAAGTATACAGAATGTCATGCTCGGTACAGTCGAATCATAGCACAAATCAGTCATTTACCCTCGAGGGGTAAAATAGCCATTTTACCCTATAGGGGTATTTTGGTCATTTTACTTGTCTTGGCGTCTATGTACTCTTTTTGACCCATCAAAAGGTCTACAGTCATCTCGAGCGACTCGTGTAACCTTAACGGTCCTAACAGTGTAAATAGGCCTAAGGTCTATTATGCGACCTATGTGCCCATTATGCGACCCATGTAAGCCCACACACTCGTGTGGCCCATCGAGCCCAAAAATCACCACGGCCATGCAAACTACACAGCCCAATCCAGTAATTACCATATATTATGGAATTTATTTGTGTAGAGCCCACAATCCCATTAGGCCCACACGGTCTATTTCAGCCCATCGTAGCTGAGAACGGCCTACACCCATGAGAATGCTCTTGGCAGCCTCTACAATCAAACACCCATGTTCCGTGGGCTTTGTTTACCACATGTGCGTTCGCACACGTATGTGGCCAAAAGGCCATTCTTTCTACTTTTCGGCTACACACTCCCCTTCACACTCAAACTCCTTAATTTTCTCAAAATATCTCTCCCTTTATCCCTCCACAATTCTCTCCATGAAATCCTATTTAAATTCCAACCTACATAGTTCTAGTAAGACTCCACTTCTCATGCAGGAAAGAAGTAAAATAAATACTCTTTTGTGTAAAGAGTGACTCGAACCCCCAAACTCTTTAGAAGCACAACATGCCACTACCACTACACCACAACTCTCTTTGTATCATATATCACTTAATTTAATATAAGAAGCCTACTATCTAAAACCAAGGGCCCTATTCATTTAAAATTAAAATTATTGCTAAAGCCTAGGTTTGAGCCCAGGACTTCTCCAACACTTCTCAGGGCACTTAACCACTAAAGCTAGCATGCATTTATGCCATTTTCTTGCACAACTAAATACTTATTTGCAGTCTCGTAGTTGTTCCCATGCTTAAGGCTTACTCCTTTTAGGCCCAAATTTGAGGCATTACATTACCTATTGAATTCACTGAATTTGTGGTTAAAGTTTCATACCCACTAGGCCAGCGTGTTATGATGGATAAAGTCTGTAAGAACTGTCCATTAATGGTAAAAGGTTATTGCTTTTTAGCTGATTTGATGTTATTGCCATTTGATGAATTTGATGTGACCTTGGGAATGGAATGGTTAACCCAATATGATGCAATGGTGAATTGTAAGCAGAAATATATTGTATTGAAATGTGAGAGTGGTGAATTCCTTCACGTTGAATCTGGTAAACTAGATGGATTACCTAATGTGATTTCATCAACATTAGCACAGAAATATGTTAGAAAGGGTTATGATGCTTATCTCACATATGTGCTGGATACTAAAGTATCTGAGTCAAAGATTCAGTCAGTGCCAGTTGTATGTGAATTTCCTGATGTATTTCTAGAAGAATTACCTGGTTTACCACTGGATAGAGAAATGGAATTCTCCATAGATCTTGTTTCGAGAATGACATCAATATCCGTATCACCTTACAGAATGGATCCTACTGAATTGAAAGAACTGAAAGTACAGTAGTAAGAGTTGATTGACAAAGGTTTTGCTCGACCTAGTTTCTCACATTGAATGTGTCGGTTCTATTTGTAATTAAGAAGCATGGATCGTTAAGGCTGTGAATTGATTATAGACAGCTCAATAAAGTTACAATAAAGAACAATTATCCATTGCCTCGAATCGATGACTTTTTTGACCAGTTAAAGTGTGCGACTATATTTTCAAAGATTGATATTTGTTTTGGTTACTATCAACTACGGGTAAAAGAATTAGATGTGCCAAAGAAAAATTTTAGAACCAGGTATGGGCACTATGAGTTTCTTGTGATGTCATTCGGCTTAACTAATGCACTTGCAGTGTTTATGGATCTGATGAAAAGAATTTTTAGCCCATATTTGGATAGATTTGTGGTCGTGTTTATAGATGATATTTTGGTTTATGAACATGCTGAGCATTTAAGAATAGTGTTGCAAATGCTATGAGAGAAACAACTGTACGCCAAATTCAGCAAATGTGAATTTTAGCTACGGGATGTTAGTTTTCTTGGGCATATAGTATCTGTTGAAAGTGTCAGAGTAGATCTAAATAAAATTTTAGCCATTGTTAATTGGAAACAACAAAAGAATGTGTTAATGTGTCTGAAGTCCAAAGTTTTCTAAGACTAGCTGGTTATTATCGGAGGTTTGTAAAAAGTTTTTCAATGATAGCTTCTTTGATGACTCGTTTACTACAGAAAGATGTAAAGTTTGAGTGGACTGATAAATGCCAGCAGAGTTTTGATAGATTAAAAGCTTTACTGATAGAAGCTCTAGTGTTAGTTAAGCCAGAATCAGGTAAGGAATTTATAGTTTACAGTGATGCGTCATTGAATGGTTTAGGCTATGTTTTGATGCAAGATGGTAAAGTAGTAGCCTATGCTTCTTGAATGCTAAAGCCACATGAAAATAACTAGCCAACACACGATCTTGAATTGGCAGCCATAGTATTTGCATTGAAACTCTAGCAGCATTACTTATTTGGTGAAAAATGTCACATATTCACTGATCTTAAAAGTCTGAAATATTTGATGTCACAGAAAGATTTGAATTTGAGACAGTGCAGATGGCTTGAGTTATTAAAAGATTATGATCTTGTTATTGACTACCATTCGAGAAAAGCCAATATAGCGGCAGATGCTTTAAGCAGAAAATCCCTGTATACCTTGTGAGAAATGAACACCCGATTGTCGTTTTCTATTGATAGTTCAATCATAGCTGAGTAAAAGCTAGACCAATTTTTTTGCAACAAATTTCTGAAGCTCAGAAAAATGATAGTAAGTTGCAAGCAAAACGAATACAAAGTGAATTAACTCCTGACTCAGAATTTCAGATTGGGGCTGATGGTTGTTTGTTATTCAGAGACAGAGTATATGTGCTGAAAAGTTTAAAACTAGTACAGAAAATTTTGAATGAATATCATAATGGTAACATGTCTATTTATCCTAATAGTAATAAAATGTATAATGATCTGAAAAAGATATACTGGTGGCAGGGAATGAAACGATATATTTCTGAGCTCATATCTAAGTGTTTGATATGTTAGCAAGTAAAAGTTGAACATCAGTTGCCTTTTGGACTATTACAACCGGTCACGATTCCAAAATGGAAATAGGAAAGAATTGCTATGGATTTTGTGTTTGGATTACCCCTGTCTTCAAAGAAGAAAGATGTCATTTGGCTAATTGTTGATCAGTTGACAAAGTCTGCACACTTTATTCTGGTACGTATGGATTTTTCCTTGGATAGATTGGCTGAATTATATGTTTCTGAGATTGTCAAATTGCATGGAATGCCTGTCTCCATTATTTTAGATAGAGATCCTCGATTTACATCTCGATTCTAGAGCAAATTGCAAGAAGCTTTGGATACTTAGTTATATTTTAGTACTGCATTTCATCCACAGACAGATGGTCAATCTGAACGGGTAATACAGATCTTGGCAGATATGCTTTAATGTTGTATACTTGAGTTTGAAGGTAACTGGGAAAGGTATTTGCCTTTGGTTGAATTTTCTTATAATAACAGTTATTAGTCTAGTATTAAAATGGCACCGTATCAAGCCTTGTATGGTCGTAAATGTAGAACTCCATCATACTAGACAGAACTCAGTGAGAAAAAGTTACATGGAGTTGACTTGGTCCGAGAGACTGAGGAAAAAGTGAAAGTAATTCGGGACAGTTTGAAAGTAGCCTCTGATAGTCAAAAGTCCTACGCTGATTTGAAGAGAAAAGAAATAGAATTTCAAGTCAGTGACAAAGTATTCTTGAAAGTGTCGCCTTGGAAGAAAGTTCTCCGATTTGGTCGTAAAGGAAAACTGCGTCCACGGTTCATTGGACCGTATGAGATTACAGAAAGAATTGGACCGGTTGCATATCAGCTAGTTTTACCACCAGAACTTGATTGGATTCATAGTGTTTTTCATGTGTCTATGTTACGATAGTACCGATTTGATCCTTCACATCTTATTTCTCCGATAGAGAGCGAAAGGGACAAGAAACGGGCCAAAAACGAAAAAAATGGGCCAAAGTACGAAATCAACACGGCCTGAACCGCCTCACACGGGCAGACCACACAGCCGTGTCAATTTGGCAGGCTTGAGCACGGCCTGAAGTAATTTCACACGGGCATGTCCCTGCCGAGCCCAAGTTGAGTCCAATTTGGAAAAGGCTAATTTTGAGGGCTCTTAGGCATTCCAAAGCCTATAAATACACCCTAGAGGAGGAAGAAAAGACACACAGAGAAGAGAGGGTAAGGAATTACCCCAAGAAAGCCGATTGATCCATCTCAGAAGCCAAATTCATTATCAAGACTAAAGATCTCTCCTCAATTTCCCTTCAGGAGTTTTGGGTTTTCTTTATGTTTTGTATTCTTTATTATTCTGAGATGTTTTCTTGTTTAGTTATGAACTAAAACCACTAAATACCTAAGGGGAATGAAACCTAAGACGAATCTTGTTATTATTTTCTGAATCATACGATAAATATTTAACTTGTTCTTAATTATGTGTTCTTAATTCTTGTTTTGATATCCCAAGGTACTGATTCAAGATAAGCTCTCATTCTGAGGAGGAATAGACCCTGTTTAAGAGTACATTTATCATAATTAAGCGGAGTTGATTGCACGGCTGACATAGGGTGACAAGATTTTGCCGGATTAGGGTGAAACCTAATAAGGGGATCCATAGATCGAGTTAATGCAACCCTAGAGTGTTAAATAGAGAAAAGTCTCTGTTATTCAATCTAGGGATTAGACGTTATTAGTCTTGAATAGGGATAATAACATAACTTAGGGATCTCTACAGAACAAGTTAAAAGAATAAATTGTCCGATTCGGAGCCAGAATAACAAGTACAGTCTAGGTGGATTTTTCCTTAGATATTGCCTTCATTCAATCGATTTCCCAAAAGTAATTTCCCAATTCTATTCTCTGTGAATTTTTAGTTTAGATAATTAGTTAGTTAAAACAAAAACCTCTTTATTATTAGGCTAGATAATAAAAAGACAGTCATTACTAGTACTTTTAGTTCCTTTGGGTTCGACAATCTGGTCTTCCTAAAACTATACTACTGTTCGATAGGTACACTTGCCTACATCGCGATAATAGTTAGTTCAAGAACGAGTAATTATAAATATTTAAAACCTATCACAAAATCACGAGAACATTAGGCTTAGCCAGTTACTATCGATGTTTCGTAAAAGGATTTTTGATTATTGCAACTCCTTTGACAAGGCTGCTGCAAAAAGATGTTAAGTTTGAATGGTTAGAGAAGTGTGAGCAGAGTTTCGAGAAATTGAAGACATTGCTAACCGAAGCTCCAGTTTTAGTGCAACCCGAGATGGGAAAGGAATTTATGGTTTACAGTGATGTGTCCTTGAATGGACTGGGTTGCGTGCTTATGCAAGAGGGCAAAGTAATAGCCTATGCATCGAGGCAACTGAAACCACATGAGAAAAATTATCCAACACACGACTTGGAGCTAACTGCCATTGTATATGCCTTGAAGACTTGGAGACAGCATTTGTATGGTGAAACTTGCTGTGTATTCACAGATCACAAGAGTTTGAAGTACTTGATGGCTCAAAAGGAATTGAATCTGAGACAACGAAGATGGTTAGAGTTGATTAAAGATTATGAACTGATAATTGGTTATCATCCGGGAAAGGCGAACGTGGTCGTCGATGCTTTGAGTAGGAAGTCCTTGTTTGCATTGAAGGCTTTGAATACACGATTGGCATTGTCCAATGATGGTTCAGTTTTGGCCGAGCTAAAAACCAAACCAACATTTTTCCGAGAAATTTGTGCAGCTCAAAGTAATGATAGTGACTTGTAAGTCTAGAGAGCATAATGTGAGTAGGGTGCTAAATCAGATTTTCAGATTAGTTCCGACAGTTGCTTGATGTTCGGATATAGGATCTACAAACCCAATGTGTAACACCCCTAACCCGTATCCGTCGCCAGAAAGGGGTTACGAGACATTACCTGATGAGACCCAAATTTCGAACATTTACATATACACATATGTTATATTCACATAACTAAAACATAAATCCGTTTAAACATTAAATACATAATCTAAATCATAACACAATTATTGTAACACCCCAGACCCGTGCCCCACGCCGGGTCAGGATATGAGGCATTACCTAACTTAAACTTAAGCATACAAATGTTTTCATAACACCAAAACATAGTCAAATTAAAACTTTCCCAATTTTCTTTATAAACTCCTTAATAAGAGCCTACTAAGCCCAAAACATCCATTGGAACACATTCAAAAACAATCAGAGTCCTTTAAAGGACTCTAAAAATAACTCTTAACACAGGGGCACACGACTATGTGGGAGGGGCAATACGCCCGTGTGACATTTTAACATGGTCATGCCAATGGCCCGTGTGGCTCACACGGCCTAAGCAATACATGGACACGCCCGTGTCCTATACTGGTGTGGAATTAAATCTAAATGCACACCTACAGGGGTTTTCACACAACCAGGAACACGCCCGTGTCTCTGGCCTGTGTCATTCACACGGCCATGACACGTCCGTGTACAAAAACCTAGACATTTTGTTTCTAACGTTAGCAATCCTTAAGGGCCACACGGCCAAGGAAAATGCCCGTGTGCTAGGCCGTGCCCTTCAAACAGCTGAGACACATGACCGTGTCGCTGCCCGTGTGTTTACTACCATGCATACTGACCTACAATTCTTACGTGCTGGGGACACATGACCATATCACACGCCCATGTTGTGCACCATGTGTCACACACGACCTAGACATACGCCCATATGCCTACCCGTGTAGACAAAATAAGGCTATTTACCAAGCTTTTTCATCACCCTTACTTATGTAACTTGCACAAAAATCACTCTATGCTAACATAAGGGCACATCACATAACCAAAATAACCACAATGGACAAGATTTCATTTATGCAATTTACTCATCCATGAAATCTTCATCATCCATTTATAAATCAAAATGAATATTGACTATCATCCATGGCCTTATACAAAATGAGTATCATATTCATCATATGAGTCAACACATTATGCTAACTAACAAAACACTAAACAAAGACTCGCGTC
This sequence comes from Gossypium hirsutum, assembly GCF_007990345.1. Lineage (NCBI taxonomy): Eukaryota > Viridiplantae > Streptophyta > Magnoliopsida > Malvales > Malvaceae > Gossypium > Gossypium hirsutum. Next base: position 37,207,457 of record NC_053430.1, on the reverse strand, counting down.
CCTCTACATGGCAAAAAACAAAATGATGAAACTAGCTATACCAAGGTCTTGAGTGATAGTGTGATTGAGGCATTTGATGTCACTGGATCCCCGATGCTAGCTTGGCGGCACTAAAAGGAAAGAAAAGAAAGGAGGGTAAGTGTGGGAACTTATTAAGTACATAAATACAAATAAAGTGTAATTATAAGAAAGTCATATTCACCCAACGGTAGCTTGTCATGCTTAAAAGATATAAATCACTTAACACCTCTATCTTACTATTCCTTTCATTCATGTATACTTAATACACCTCGTTCTTTACTCAAGTCCTAACCATGAGTTCGGTATACATACCTCATCAAAGTATTCACGAACTAAATTTTTGGGCTACCCGTTAAACTCTCAAAAATCATATGGATACGCGGGGAATTTGCGTCTAAATGCCGTATAAGAAATCAGGGCTACCTCGTGCTATGAAACACTCATATTTGAGCTACTCACGGGCCTTTTATCAAGTCAGGACCCAGACCCCATAGCTATCACGTAACGTTTACTCATTGAGCCACTCACGGGTCTGTACACAAAGGCATTACCCGGACCCACGTTACCTATAACATTTATCTCATGAACTCAGACTCAACTCATGAGTTCAGACCACATAATTTTCATAACATGCCCTTTTGTATCCTATGCTATGTCTAAGGTTCAACGGGGCTTCATATCAAATCGAATAGCATCGCATTTTCTCACATTGTAATTTACTCGCATAACATGTCATTCATACATTCATGGCAACAATTAGAATTTAAATGCATAACAACAATAAGCTAATTACACATGTATATTATTAAAATATACCAAAGTACGCTTCAATAACACATTATTTACATATGTACTTACCTCGATACAAAATGATGAAGACGAACTTAATCCTCGTAAACTTTGTTCTTACCCCGATCAAGACCCGAATCACGTTTCTCTTGATCTAAATTAGTAAAATTTATTTATTTCATCAGCATATCAATTTAGACGCCTGAAAGCTCATATGTCCTTTTGCCCCTAGATTTTCACAAAATGACCATTTTACCCCTATGCTCGAAAATCAATTTTTATTGAATTTATTCATATTATAAGCCTAGCCGAACCCTTTTTACTCTTATAGTAATCCAAAATTTCCACTATTTCACACATTTATCATCTATTTTACAACTCATGCAAAATAGCCCCTATTAGGGTTTTCATGAGAAATCCCTTCACAAAAGTTGTTTATTACTCACCAATGGATCATATTCTTCCATAAAAATTCAGAAAACAACCTAAAAACTCTCATGGCAAAACCCTAAACTCTTGCTCATTTTTCAAAATAGTCCCCTCATTAGAAAGCTCATGACATAAGGGTCTCAAAAATGTAAAAATCTTCAAGAAATCTCGTTAGATTCACTTACTTGTGAAGGCTTAAAGTTGCTGAAATTTTTCAAGCTTCCATGGCCATTTCTTGGGAGAAAATCGGTGGGAAAGGAGATAACAAAAAAAAATAGGTCACCTAACTTTGACTTTTCCATTTTCTTTGACTTTAAAGACCCCCAATTTCAGTTTCATGGCAAATTAACACCTTTCGCTATCAATTTAAGATTTTTTAATTTTATGCAATTTAGTCCTTTTTCGCAATTAAGCTCACAAATGCTAAAATTACTTTATCAAATTTTTCATGCACTAATATAAACATGCTATAATCCTAAAATAATAATAAAATACTTTCTCTGACCTTGGATTAGTGGTCTCAAAACCACTGTTCCGACTAGGCCCAAAATCGGGATGTTACAATTATCAATGAAAACCCAAAGTTATATATAACCTACTTTCAAATAAATACAAAATTCATCATTAAAAAAACCTAATACCTTAAAGAATTTTAGTATTTAATAACTCATTTATAAACATGTGCTTAATAACCAAGCATATCATATAACTAAAGTTTATTTAATATTAACATATGCGACATTAAAAATACAATCAATATACATTTGTATATTATACGATATTACCAAACAAAATGAACCATTTTGAATACAAATATCAACCAAAAGTACATTTATTTTGCATGCTTATGAGCATTCGCATATCAAATCCAAAATAAGCCATTTTATACAACTTATTAATTATCCATGTAAGAATCATTATCAAACATCAACAAATGGTCAAATATAATTGTCATTATTACCAAGTTATGCGTATTGCACTATAGCAACATTAACATTTTTTAACACAAATAACAAATCAAAGAACATCTAAATCTCATGCTAATCTTTCATACCAAAATACATATATTCAACCAATCAATTAGCCATATATATTAGGTTATCAAATTTAACCTCAATAGATCATACTATTATCACAACGAAATCTCAATTAGGTATATCATTTCGTAGTTAGTTAACATTACTAACTAGATACATTACACTTGCTCAAATGACCGACTCATCATCCATAGAACATAGTCATATTTTGCTATCACAGGCCGTACCAAAAACACCAATTACATAAGCAATAATATATTCATAATATAACTTATATAAACTTGCCACAACCGAAACCACATCCATTACTACATTAACATCACACAAACCGATTCATAAGTATCCACAAATGCAAACTATGCCATCAAACAAACTTACCAATATGAGCTAATTATTAAACCAATTATATATTATAATTACCACTTCTCATTGCTGAATCATTTAACTAAACATCACAAACATATATACCAAGAACATACTTACCAAAATATACTTATCCCATGTCAAATTACTAAATCATCAATTAACCTAATAATCAAACCAAACCATATATCCAAATACCAACTCATAGAGCAAAACCTTAACAAAGCATATCAATCAAGTTCACATATATTTATCTATGTATAAACCATAACCGAATCATCAAAACCACAACCAAACAAAACCATAATTTGATCAAGACATAAAATCCAAACTTAACAAAATAATAAGCCATTTTCGCATGGCTTATATTTACATAACCCAAAATCAAGTATAAACATAAGCTAGCCTATGCATGCCATAGATTTAAGTTCAACTTTATAAAAATCCCGAAAGAGTAGGTAGCGTGATAAACTTAGCTGACGATCCCCGAGCTTGTAATTAGTCTCCAAAATCTATAAAATAAAGACAAACATAAACATACAGAGTAAGCTATCATAGCTTAATAAGTCATAAGCAAATAAATATCTCAACGACAATATCAACTCAATTTAACTAAATCAATTTATGCTTTCATAGTCACATTTAATTTCAAATACATAATTTGAAATATATAACATATATTTCCATATATAATTTTTATCTTGGCCGAATATAAATGTATCTATTATCAAAGTATATTCAATTTCTAAACCAAAGTACCATTATGCAACTGAATATACACACTCATAAGCATAGAGTATGAATCAAACTTTAATATCTCATACTTATACATATCATGTGTCCAAATATACTTCACAAATACACATATATATTTATATTAGCATAATGTATAATTTGCATCACATTTCAAATAACCAACTTACCTTATTTTTAAATAAGTAATCAACTATTTCATACCTGATCACTTAGCTCATTTTACACATTCGATCACTACTTATCATTGCCCATTGAACCATTCAGAATTGAATAAGATACTCAGATAGTCACACATATCGTAAAATGCCAACGTCTCAGACGTGGTCTTACATGTAATCACATATTGATGCCACTGTCCCAGACAGGGTCTTACTCGCACACATAAACTGGAATCACATATCGATGCCAACGTATTAAACGTGGTCTTACTCACACACATATATCGGAATCACATATCAATGCCAACGTATTAAACGTGGTCCTACTCGCACACATATATCAATGCCATGGTCTCACTTGAACATCACATTTCAAAATCCTATGTCATGACATATATATCATATCTATTTCTAAGGCTCATACGGCATTCGGATGTCATAACTCGATCGAATCGAACTCGTAACCATTGCTCTCAAACATATATCATTTCAGCATATTCTCAAAACAATTATAACAATTCAATTTAGAATTTTTAATATACATATATTGAAATTTACAACATCTATTTGCCTATAAACTTACCTCAGACAACAGTAATCAGAACGGAATGACTATTCGACAACTTTGTTTTTCCCCCGATCCAAATCCAATTTCTTTAGTTCTTGATCTTAATTAAGCATGCATATGACTGAACCCTTAACTCTTTATTTCTTTTCTTTCTTACAACATTCGGCCATTTGAGAATATGAATGCATGGCTTTTATTTATTTTATGTTTTATTATATCATATGTTATTACTTTAATTACTAATATAACCTTAATGAAATAACTATACAAACATTATATTCATGTCCTTAACTATCCATCATTTATAATTATGGTCTAATTGCAACATAAATACTTCATATTATAAATAAAACAACAATTAGGCACTTTCACATTTAACTACCAACTTTTTTATTTTACGTGATTAAACCTTTTTATTAAATCAGGCATCCAAATAGTAAAATTAAAACACGAAAAATTAAAACATATAAATTCACACATAATAAACACATAAAATAATTTTAAAATAACTTTCTGACTAGGATTCGTGGTCCCAAAACCATCGTTCTAAATAGGGTCTAAATCAAGCTGTTACACGAGGATGATGAGCTTATCCGAAAAATTTTGCAAAAGGCACATAATAGTCGTTTGTCTATTCATCTGGGAAGTACCAAGATGTATAATGATTTAAAGACAATGCACTGGTGGAATGGTATGAAAAGAGATATCTCTGAATTTGTATCAAAATGCTTGATATTCCAACAGGTTAAAGCTGAACACCAAGTACCTTCAGGTTTGTTACAGCCTGTGATGGTTCTCGAAAGGAAATGGGATAGAATTACATGGATTTTGTGATTGGATTATCATTGACCTCGAAAAAGAAAGATGCGATTTGGGTTATAGTTGATAGACTAATGAAATCGGCTCACTTCATTTCGGTACGGACAGATTATTCTCTTGATAGATTAGCCGACTTATACATATCAGAGATTGTGAGATTACACAGGGTACCATTTTCAACCATCTCAGACAGGGACCCAAGATTCACTTCGAGATTTTGGAAGAAACTAAAAGAAGCCTTGGTATAAAGTTGAGTTTTAGTACGGTATTCCACCCACAGACTGATGGTCAGTCAGACCGGACGATTCAGATTCTGAAGGACATGTTATGGTGCCGTGTTCTTGAATTTCAGGGTAGTTGGGAAAAATACTTGTCATTGGTGGAATTCGTTTACAACAACAATTTCCAGACGAGTTTAAAAATGGCACCTTTTGAGGCATTGTATGGCCGAAAGTGCCAGACACCATTGTACTGGATAAAACTCAAAGAACACCAGATTCATAGAGTTGATTTGATCAAGGAAACTGAAGAAAAGGTTAAAGTGATACGTGATTGTTTGAAAGCGGCATCGGATAGGCAAAAGTCATATGCTGATTTAAAAAGAAAAGAGATTGAATTTCAAGTTAAAGATAAAGTGTTCTTGAAAGTATCTCCATGGAAAAAGGTCTTGAGATTTGGTCAAAATGGCAAACTGATTCCAAGGTTTATTGGACCATATGAGATTACTGAGAAAGCTGGACCGTTAGCCTACCGCTTAGCACTGCCATCCGAATTAGAAAAGATTCACGATGTATTACATGTGTCTATGTTACGTATATATAGATCAGACCCCTCTCATGTAATTTCACCGATGGAGGTTGAGATTAGACCGGACATGACTTATGGTGAAGAACCGATTAAGATTTTGACTCGAGAAGTCAAACAATTAAGGAACAAGAATATAGCCTTGGTGAAAGTTTTATGACATAGAAACGGAGTGGAAGAGGCCACCTAGAAACCTGAAGAAGCCATGAGGAGTCAATATCCAAACCTGTTTACTAGTAAGACTTTCAAAGATGAAAGTCTCTAAGGGGGGACAAATGTAACATCCTAAAATTGGGCCTAGTCAGAATAGTGGTTTTGGGACCACAAATCAGACGTTGAAATATTTATTTTATGCTTATTATGAGGCCTAGGGTATGAAAATAAGAATGTGTTAAAGTTTCATGAAGAAATTCTAAGTATAAGGTGTCCAATTGGAAATTAGGGACCAAATTGAATAAATTGCAAAAGTTGGGTTCTAGAAGCAATTTGTACGAAATTGCTTTGGACTTTTAATTAGGAGGTCTCAAAGAGTAATTTCCCAATTTCTAAGTTTTTGGACAAAAATGAGCATGCATGGAAAATTTTGAAAGGTCAATAAGGAAGGGCATTTTGGTCATTTGGTAATAAAAGAAATAAAAAGGGAAAATGAAAGCAAAAATCAGCCATTCTTCTTTTTCAAGCTGCCAAAATTTGCATGTTCTCCATAGCTAGGGTTTTCAACATTTTCAAGCTCAATAGTAAGTTTTCCCTAGCCCCATTTTTAATGTTTTTTGTGTTTTTGAAATCCTCAAAAGATGCTCTATCCATTTCTACCCCTATTTCAAGCTAGGGTTCTTGTTATAAATTTTAACCATTCATGACATGGTTGTTCTTTGATGATTTATGGAGGGTTATGAAAGTTAGATGTTAGATAAACATATTTTGCTAAGTGATTTTCATGAAAACACCTAAAAGGGACCTAATTGTAAAAGGCATAAAATGTGGGGTAGAAATGTGAAATAGAAGAAAATATGAGCTGGCATAAGCATGAAAAACATTCGTCTAGGCTTGGGTATTCAAGAAATTTCATGCATTTCATTATACGAGCCTAAGGACTAATTTGTAAAAGTGTGAAAGGTTAGGGGCAAAATGCTCAATTTGCCCTAGGATGAGTTTTAGGCCAGAAATGAACTATATGAGGTATTAATAATTTATTTTTACTGATATAGGCCCCGAGGAACCAATTTCGGAGGTTGACCGTGGAAAATGACAGGTTTCGGAATAATCGAAATACGAACCCGAAGCAATTATCAAGTAAGTTCGCGTAACTCAAATGTAAACTATTTAAATTACATTAAAAATGTATATTCATGTATGCATTATAGTATTGATAATTGTTGTGAAACAATGCATGATAAATATTGCGTTGATAAATGTCTCGGCTGAATAAAGGGATATCCGATGGATTCTCTAAATGAATTGACGGTAAAAGGATCTAGCCCAGACGGGTGATCCTTTAGTGATAGAGCCTCCCGAAGAATAAGTGTGTTGAAATGGATTTAGCCCGAACGGGTAATCCAATTGGGATCTGAATTTATCCTGGACTGGTAATTCAGATCCTAGCTCATTAGAGCATATGTCAATATAAGGGATTTAGCCTAAGCTGGTAATCCCGCTGTAAGGGTGAGGTTCACGGGAGTGCATACTTGAAATGCTCACTTGTACAATTTGATGGTAAATGGGATATCCATCAAGATTCAAGAAATTCAACGGCACTAGAATGAAAATAAGATTGGAAATGCATGAATTGATGAGCTCATCTAAGACTAATGTTATAATGTATCGATATGAGACTAACTTGATGATTAAGTACATGTGATAGGGAAACTATAATATGCATGTTGGCATGAATATGTATTATGGTTGTATGCTAAATAACCGGTAAGTTTACTTTCCCATTATCCAAACTTACTAAGCATGTTAATGCTTACCCCCACTCTTTTCCCTTGTCTTACAGAGCTCGTGGACTCGTGAAGGTTGGAAGACGATTGGAGAAATCATCACCTATCTACTTGTCTTGCTTTGGTATATAGAAGCTTTTATTTTGTTATAATGGCATGTATAGGATTTTTGGTTATTTTGTTGTATGTGTCATTTGGCTAGTCAATGTAAGTGCTTATATGGTATGCTTACTCATTTTGTATATGGCCATGAGATATGGCTCATGTTGATGTAGATTGTAAACCTACTAAATATGCATGGTTATGCTTGGATGTTTCATATGAATGTCTATTGTGTTATACCATGAATAGATATGTGAAAAGTGGCCATATCACTTGGAAATGGTTTAGGTCATAATGGACATGAGCTATAAAATATGCCAAGTACAAAAATATGTGATTGTTGAAATGGTAACCCTAATACAAAGAGGGTAATATTATATTAGGACAAAATGAGACATGCAGTAACATGTACAACCTTGGCCAAGAAGGTTTTAAGGGCACACTTATGTCATGTTAGTTGTTTAAGGAACATGCGAGTGTGAATGGATGTTTGAAGGTAACCAAAGGCTTGGAAAAATAGCCTTTAAAATGGTCCACACAGGTAGACACACGGGCATGTGTCTAGGCCGTGTGTGACACACGGCCAGCCCCTTGGGCGTGTCACTCAGCCATGTGTCCTCTGCACCTAGAATTTTTAGGTCAGTTTGCATGGTAGTAAACATACGAGCAGAGACACGGCTATGTGTCTCAACTGTGTGGAGGACTCGGCCTAGCACACGGGCGTGTACCTTGGCCGTGTACCCCTAGATGAATGATGATGTCACAAATAGAATGTCTGGGTTTTTGGACATGGGTGTGTCTAGGCTGTATGAGGGACACGGGCCAGGGACACAGACGTGTGCTCAGCCGTGTGAAAACCCCTGTAGGTTCACAAATGAAAAATAAATTCCAATAATTCAACACGGGTAAGGGACACGGGCATGTTCCCAAGCACACGGGCGTGTGCATTGCCTCCACACGGGCATATAAGGTTTAACCCTAGGAATTTTTATAAAATTTTCTTAAGTTCTCAGTTTTGTCCTGGATTGCTTTTAATGTATGATTTGGACCTCGTAAGTCCATAATGGGAACAATATGATTTTGTTTCATCGGTTTTAAATTGAAATGAATTTTTTTTCAACCTGTATTTTCAAAAGTGTCCCATTTGTGTATGGTAATGCTTCGTACCTTGTCCCAATCTCGGGTACGAGTAAGGGGTGTTACATTGTTATAGAAAGAATTTAGCCCGTACGGGTAATCTCGATATAATACCTCTCGAGTATATATTATGATTAGGGTTTAGCCTAGACTGGTAACCCTAATTGAACTCTTTCAGCATATGTTATATAAAGGATTTAACCTAGACTAGTAATCCTGTTATACGATATGTGGCTCGAGATTCCTTGATTAAGTGCCCTAATGGCTACCATTGAATAAGAATTGACGAATTATGGAATCGTACATCTCGAGTGTATTACTTGAGCATCAATCGAAATTTCAACGATTCAACGGAGTGAGAATTATGATATGAATTTATAATGTCTTGAAAGTGTATTACATGATGAGCTCATCTATTCTTCTTGATGTATATGTAAACTTTGTGACTAACATGTTTCATTGGATGCATGTCTTTAAGCAATTTATCCAAATGGATGGAAAACTTGTTTTTGTATGCTTAGATTTAATAAACGGGATTGGTAAGTTTAGTTTCTATTATACGAACTTACTACGCATGTAATGCTTACTCCGTTTATTTTTCCCCTATTTTATAGTGCTTGGAAGCTCATGAAGGTTGGAGATTATTGGAGCATCGTCACACAATCAACTAGACATTTTGGGTATACTTAGTAAAATCATTTTGTTATAATGGCATGTATAGGACAACTTGACCATTAGTAGCTTGATAATGATGTTTTGTAACCTAGCCATTAGAATAGCTAGTAATGGCTTATTTTCGTACGATTAAATAGGTTATTACGATATATATTCATATGTGTTATGTTAAGTACATGTGATCAAATGATGTTAATGCCTAATAAATCTAAGGTAAGATTGTAAACATGTATGCATGTGATGATATGTCATGTTGAATGAGGGAAATCTCTTAATTTGAATGCTTGAAATGGTTGGAATGTGTTTGTATGTTTTGGTTTAGGAAATTGGTGAGTTTTGGGTGACAAATCTAGGAAATGGCCTTATTTTGTCCACACGGGAAGACACATGGGCGTGTGTCTTGGCCATGTGTGACACACAGCTTGTCCCATGGGCATGTGGTTCGGCCGTGTGTCCCCTGCATCTTAAAAATTAGAAATAGAATGCTCAGAATAGGGCACACGGACATGTGTCTCAATCGTGTGGTTGAACACGTCCGTGTAAAAACTGCACCTAAATTTCAAAATTTAAATTCGCCACACGGCCTAACACACGGGTGTGTGACTTGGTCGTGTGACTCCAATTCCTTCATGCCTTAAAAGTCAGAGAGTTACAAAAGTTAGGGACACGGGCGTGTGTAGTACACGGCCTGACCACACGGGCGTGTGAGCCCTGCAACTTTAGAAAATTTTTGAAATGTCGCAAAAAAATTTATGAGTTTCCGATATAGTCTCGACTTGCTTCTAATGCTCGCATTGGGCCTCGAAGGTCCAATTAAAAGACGTTTTGAATGATCTCGATAAAAGAATAGTAATCTAAGTGAATTATTTGAAAAATGTACTGAATGTTTCGGTAATGCTCCAAAATACTGTTTCGATGATGGATACGGGTTAAGGGTGTTACAGTGTTGCACAAAGCACAATGATTTTTTGGGAAAAAGTTTATTATTATAAATACCACAAACCAACTCAATTTTCAATTTTTTTAAATTTTCGCTATGAAAGAAATCTGTTTTTAAATTAGATTTTTCTAACAATTGGTATCAGAGTTAGATTATGCTATGTTTATTGTATAAATCGATATCAAATTCTCTCTACTTTGTGTTTGGTTACTTTTGATAAGATTCGACATCCTTATAATTATATGCATGTTTTGGGTTAAGTATGTGAATAAATATTTTGTTATATATATGGCAAATTAATTTTTCCAAAGTTGTGATTCCTAGAAATTAGATTAGGTGTAATTTTAGGTTTTAATAAATTTTGGGATACGTACTTAGATCTTGGGCTATTATCTCCATGTACGTACTTAAATTTTTCTATAAGCTAATTTTTTGACGAATCCCAGAGAATCGAGACGTATTCAAAACTGATCGAGACGATGCAAACTTGACCCAACCAACCAATAAAATATCGGTGGTGGGTTCACCGGTGAAAGCCGACAACGGTTAGTAGTGGTGGATGATGGTCCAACAGACGATAAAGACGACAACGGTGACGACAATGACGATGATGGTGATGACAGCAGCACTGATGCTGAAATTGGTGCCCCAAGTGTAATATAGTCATTTGTATACTTGTATGCTTTCGAATAGGATGGTTTAATAAAAATATCCATAGATTAAATTAATACCCTTTGTGTATTGTCTTCAACGGTTTTTGCACACAAACAAAACTGTAACGGCCCAAATTTCAATGGTGTCAGAAAATGCAATTTCATAACCTTATTTTCATAAATCAAGTCCGTAAATATAAAATTATAATATTTATAGAGTTAATATAAAAACATGTTGAAGTTCGGTTAAGTAATTTAACTGAGAAATTAGTTAATTAAAGCTAAAGGACTAAATTATAAATGTTCAATCGCTATTGAGTTTTAATTTAGAAAAAACTTGAGGACCTAGATAGAAATTATCCCAAGGATCAAAATATTTATTTAACCAATTATAAATGAGAGTTAATGGAGAATGATTGTGGATGACACTTAGATTAAGTTTATAATGAAAAATAACTTAATTAAAGAATTAAGTATAATTAATCAAGTTTAATTAATAATTAAACTTACTATAAAAGCCTAAGTTAGTGGAAAATGAAGATATCATCTTCCTCACTTAGTTCATGTCATCCATTAAAGGGGAGAAAAGAAATAAAATCACCATTTTGAAGCTAGCATTCGGCCAAGTAAATTATTAAGGTAATCAAGCCTTTTTCATGTAATTTTTATAGATTTATGATCATGGGAGCTTAATTTAGCTAGATCATGTATCAATTTGTTCAAAATTTAAGATTTTAGCAAGTTACCATTGTTGAGAAATTGATTAATTAGGGTTGAATTTGATAAATATTAAGCTTAGATCATGATAAGGACTAGATTATAAAGTTAAAAAGCTTGATAGTTAACTTTGTAACATTCGGGATCAAATTTAATAAATTGAAAACCTGCAATGGAATTATACTATGAATATAGAGTATAAGGTCCTTAATGAAAGAATGTGAAATTAGATTTTGATCCGAAGCTTGATATCAAAAAATATGTCTATCCCAAGTGTAGAGACTAAATTGAATAAAATACTAAATATACTTGGATTTGTATTTGAAAGTGAATTGGATGAAATTTGATATTGTTTATTTATTGAATTATCTTACGTATCTAAAGATGATGCTAGGCCGTCGAGAGGGAAAGGAAAAGAAAAAGTCGTCGACGAGTGGCAGGAGAATTCGATTTGTACTTTTATGATTCGAAATCATTACATTTGTATGCATATTCATGTTTATTGTATGATTGAGTATCAAGGTAAGTATATAATTGCCGTACAAATGTATCCGTTGTGAATGATGTTAATTATTAAAAAATTGGATTGAATTGAATAAAATAGAAATAAGTAAGATATAAATTGATGAATGTCTTATATTATGAAATGATGTTGAATATGTAAAAATTATGTTGAATATGTAATTATATGAGTTTGATAATAATAAGTTATATGAATTGAATTGAGTTTATAATATTGAATATTAGGAATTTGGAATAAACTAAATATACTATTAAAGAGTGTGATATATAATTTGTGACATGAATCATGTTATATGTTATATGATATTGAATATTTATATATATGTATATGAATTTATAATGAAATGAAATGAGATAATGGTATATGAATTGTAACATCCCGGAATTTGGAGTTAGAAGTTTTGAGATTTGTGGTTAGGGTCAGCGAGTGGGTTGAATGTTTGGGTTAAGTTTCGCAATGTAATGTCGGAATGGGCCTGCTAGTCTGGTGGCTAGTTTTGTGTTAGTGTAGCTCTAGGTCTCATGTTCGAATCCCTATGAGTGTTTTTGATATTTATTTATTTTGTTTTAAAAGGGGAAGTTAACTTTAAAATAGAAAATAAGTTTACGTTCTTCATTTTTATTTTTATTCTTTTTCTCCCCTATCGTTCCTCTTTTTATGTTCCTTTCAATTTCAATTTCGTTTGTTCTTGCTTCTTCTGTTTTACGCAATTTTTATTTATCGTTCCATCAAAAAATTGCTCTTATGTGTTTCGTGTTATCGGATATGAGTCAGAATAGTCTTGTGAAGGTGAAACGGTTAATCCTTGTTGTTGTAATTTTTATTTAAGTCGTGTTACCAAAACTAGTGATTTTAAGTGTTGAGTTATTGAGGGATTGCATGATATTCTGCATATTTCAGTATGTTTTTGAATTTCCAAGGGATGGGGATCGTTTCGGTGTCAAAAACACAAATTTTAGGCTATTTCGATGTGGTTTCATGACCACACGGGCGTGTGCCCCATATCGCTGGCTCACACAGCCATGTGAATTGGGAATTAGGGTTTTTGGGCGAATTTTGGTGCCATATGGCCTGACCGCACGGGCATGTGTACCCATACGGGCATGTGAGATCTCTACACGGTCGTGTCTCCTCTGCTCTTTATTTTTGGCATTTTTGGACAGAGAGTTACACGAGCCGCTCACACGGGCATGTGTTCCCTCCACACGGAAGTGTGTGGCCTTCACATAGGCGTGTAGACCCCTACACGGCCTGGCACTTCCACACGGCCGGAGCACATGGCCATGTGGCCTGTTTCACAGAATTTTTGTTTTGAGTCATAAACTATCTGTTTTATGTTTTAGTGTAATCTGACCCTCATTCAAGCCTCGGTACGTGTGTTTAAGACTCGGTTTAGTTTGGTTCGTGTATATATGTACGTTTATGGGCTTTAATTTTATTACTCGTTTATGTGATGAATAAGTATGAGTTCATTATTGTTGTCGTAACTGAATATTAGAATACAAGTGTGATCAAATCTGAATCTGTTCAACTGGAAATGTTAATGTTTGTTTTTGTATATTGTCTGCATAATATGTGCATTGTTGCATAGCATGAAAATTTTAGGATCTGGCTATGAAGAGAAGGAAAACAGACTTAGCAGTTTTAATTGTGATACTTTTGTATAGCGGTTTACCGCTCTATCCTATACGTATATCAGCTCAGCTGTATACAGTTACTCAAGTGGCATAGTTCAACGTTGTGGTGTGTAGGGTGGATGAACCTATTATGGTTCTATGTGGTGTGCATGGTGGACGATCCTACCATAGCCCTTATATGGTGTGTTGAATGGACGAAGTGGTGTTTGGTTGGTGGGGTGGGATTTTAAATTATGCAACCGTTCGCATCTAAATATACGTCTATTTGTCAGAATATTCGATCTATTTGTGTGACCTTTTGGTTATGGAAAATATTGTTAATGTCATGTGATGTGTTTTGATTATTGCGTATGACTAGATTATCATTTTTGTGGTTCGATAATGTATTTGACATACCGATCTAGATTTTCGTAAGTGATATTTTTATACATATGATTGTCTGAAGTATTTATTGTGTCACTATCATTTGCCATCTGTTCATGTTTCAGATTCACACAAAGCTCGCGTAGCTCATCTCTGTAGCGTCTTTCTTTTTAGGTACTTTTTGTGTTTTAGAGCTGGACTAGGCATACTAGAGGTCTCAGACAGATATGGTTTGATTTGATTTAAGTAAAATCTCATAAGTTTTATACGGTAAACTTTAAGTCGATTTGTAAGACGATTATACAACTCGTAGACTGAACTTTAGAAACTGTGGATTTATTTCTGAATGTTTGACGCCGGTTTAATATTGTTTCAAACATAATGAAGAAAAAGGTTTTCTTGGTTTAGATTAAATTTTTTGTTTCCGCCACTTTTGGTAGCCAATGTAACCTCTAGGATTCGGTCTAAACTTCTAGGCCAGATTTTCAGGCGTTACATGAATGATTGATTCCCATGTGCACTTAGTAAAATGCTAGGATATAGTTGACATGCCAACAAGGTCATATGTGCACTTGTGTATGGAATAGTTATGATATGGTGATTATGACTGGTTATTTCAAGATCCAGCATCTATTGTGGATCACCGAGTATTCATTATCTCTACAGAAACCTTGGTGTGCTGGAGGGATGTATTCAAATACATATATACATCTGATGCCTGCAGGCTTTGCACTTTAGTGCCTTGGTGTGGTGTAGTTTATATTCGACAGGCTATCTTGGTGTGGTGTAGTTCACCTACATGTCCAAGTCCATTTTTACTAAGATTGCATTAGGTGCAATGTTAAATTGAATTTTGAAATCAAAATATAAAATATGTATTTATTAAATGCAATGATTTGATAATACAAAATGATATTATAGGTATATATATATGTAATGTGTCTCACAATATCATATGAAAGACCATGTGAACCAGTTTATACAAGCCCTTTGGGCCAATAGCGAATCAATAGACTCGATAGGGAAACATGAATATGATACGTTAGATGGCTTCAACTGTAAGAAAATTGAATGTGTTAATGGTAATAGAAAGTAAAGGTTTGATATGTTATATTGATATTATTAATTGGTGACACTTGAGATACAAATATATGTATGATTTATAATAGATTGATAACATGATGTGTATAAATTAGATTGTAATTTATAGCATTGTATGAAATTGAAACAATTGATATGATATAGATTGAATGTGATCTTGCAATGGCATATATTTATATTGTTACTATGTTATTTATATTACTTGAATCATGAAATTACCACTGAGCTTTATCGCTCAACGTACAGATTATCGAATCTTGACTCAGAAATGTTTGTACCATTTTTTGCATTTCAATAGATGACATGTACCTAGAATTTTATCTGTTTAAAGTTATAATTGGTGAAGTAGATATATTGGTTAAGGAGTGTTGATGGAATTGATTTGTGAATTTTTTTAGTCGTGTTTAAAAAGTTTTTTGATGTGTTTAGTATGTTACAAAGTGAAAATGATGACCTTAACTTGAATAGAATTGCATATTGGGTCCTTAGACCATTCGTGTGCATAATTTGGAAGCTTGAATTCAAAAGAAGTAAGCTCTTTAGGGGTCTTCCCTTAGAGTTACAACACAATTTTGTTAATGTTGCAACATCCACTGTTTGAAGCCACACTGCTATTCTACTATTTTGGAAGTCGCGACATTGCACCCCAGAAGAAGCACCGCCAGCCCAAAACATTTCACAACTTTGAAGTTTAGTCCTCTAATGATCTCAGGTTATCAAAAGAGCCTTTGTCAGCTTTGATAAACCTCAGAAAATATTATACATTATAATATAATGATGTAATAAAGATGCTAGTGCATTTAAAATGTTGAATGAATAGAAATTATTATCATAGTTGCTTCAACAATGGATGTGGCATCTGTTGGATCTGGTGTCCTTAGTGTAGTATTTTTATCAATTTACACTTGTAATTTTTTGAACAGATTGATTAATAAAACAAATTCATTGATCACACCAATATACGTTGTATGATTTGCATCAAATGGTTTTTGCACACAAAGGAAAATGGAAGCAGATGTTGATCATTGGTTATATAGTGTTTAAATTAATATTGAATGGTATCATGTGGCAACATCATGATACGAAAAGACAACTTGTATTAGTAGACGAACCTAAACGTGTTCTTGGTCTAGATGGAAATGAGAAAACCAATTGAAAGACTAATATGTCGTCTATTCAGTCCAATTGGGACGATGCTTTGTCTTAGGCATCGGAGTGGATGACTCCCAAAAGATACGGACATAGATGTGACTGACTAGACTAACAATATATTAGACTAGACTTAAGAACAATAGATCTTAAATCCATTTATGGACTTATTCACTTGTGGAGTTCATAATGTGGCATACCTAAATCCTGAGTGGATGACAGACTATGTATGCATGACTCGTATTGTAGCATCCAGTTATCTTTATTAATAAAAAATTTAAGAAATGTTAGGATTAAATTGAAAGGATTAATGAATTGTCGGGCTCCACTAGGAAATTTTGAAAATTTAATGGCTGAACTATGATTAGTTGGATCTCAATTCTGGTTTGGTTAGGATGAAACTGACTGGTTCCATAACGGGAAACAGAATAATTAGTAGTGATTAGCTAAAATGGACTAAGGAGACCATGTAAACATTGGCTATAAATATTGGTGTGTTGAGAGGAAAGAATTCTCCTAAATGTGGCAAGTAACCTTTTTTCTCGTCCGTAACGTCTTCTTCAGTTGCTTTGAAGAAGAGGAGGAGGTTCAAGAAAGCTTCACATTAGGTGGTAAATGTAAGGTTTGAAGTTTGGGAAACCAAAAATTCGATAAAATGGTAAGCCCTAAGCCTCCCTATACTCATGGATTAGAGGAAAGAGAAGTAAAAATTCTCGAAAAGTTTATGTATAATTAAGGATTCTGGGTTTTTATGGTTTGATTACCTTCGAGTTAATCAATAAATAATTGTTTTGCTTAGCTAGCAGAACAAAGGAGGCTCTAGCATTTGGACAAATTGAGTTGTCAAGGATAAAAGAAGCAAGGTGAGTTTCTGTACTCTATTTTGGGTGGTTGATGAGACTAAGTTGTTGAGTGATTTGTGTTATGACTATAGGGTTGTTTGAGTCTATCGTTATGTGTAAAAATTATGACTGAGCATGTTGTGTTTGCATAATCGTGTATGAATATGGGAGCATTTGTAGGTAGGATCATTGAATGTTAAACTAGTATTACATGGTGTTGAATATATGTTGTACTTTGCATTCAGTACCCAGTATCTTGATTCCATGAAATATATTATTATACTATATGTGGGGCACGTAGGTAATTTACCTTGCTAAGTATGGGAAAATAGGGAAAATTGGCAATGTTGGAGAAATTGACGGATTATTAAAGAGAGACAATGGAGTATGACGATGCCATGAAGAGATATCAACTAGCTTACTAGAATGAAACTATGATGACGATTATCGACTGGTCCTTCTAGATGACACCATGACGACAATTTATAGGTTTCACAGAGTAATACCACAACGACGATCTATAGGCTTTATGAGGCAACACCACGACGACAGTAAGGTCCTACGGGGCCGCACCTCAAAAGAGGTTTAAAGTGTGAGACCATAGCTCGGTTAAGACAACTAATAGAGTTCGCCAGGACATTAGAAATTAGATTGCAAAGTGTAAGACCATAGCTCAGCTATGACAACCAATAAAGTTTGTTAGGACATTAAACACAGGATTGCAAGGTGTAAGACTGTAGCTCGGATATGGCAACCAATACAGTCCTCCAAGACTGTGAACCAGGAAGCTAACACGATCAGGAAAGGAAGACCATTGTATGACTTACTTGGAAAGTAGTAAGATCGAATAAATACGGTGCATTTGAGATCATAGGTAAGCAGAATAGTCAAGAATCCACCAAATTGTTAGAAAGAGGAATAGACACATGCAGTCCTTAATGAAGATGAGGAATTAGGAGGAAAAAATACATTGTGGTATGGTATGGGTCCGTAGATTTTGGCTAAATAACCAGAATTGAGGTGTTAATGAGATGCCCAAGCAGAACCTAAATCTAGGGACTTGCGGGTGCAAAAAGGGCAGCTAGAGATGGGTCAATCTAAACAGGGCTAACAAAAGAAAAAGTTTGTCAAGGGCTACTTAGGCGGACAATCCGTCGAAAAGTAGTAGTGGGTATGACCCATTAGGATTTTATCTATTAAAAATTAATTATTCAGAAGTTTGGAGAAGGATGAATTAATAGCTAAGGCTTGATGGTATAGTATGAATCTACCAAGATGGTAGGGCATCCATTCAGTTAGCTTGATAAAATGTTAAAGTAGTAAATCCTAAGTTTAATCTAGTGTTGAATGTATGGACCAAGGTAAGGATTTGAATTTAAAGAGAACATAAGTGGAAGACCGCCAGTAATAGACAATGAACTTTATTTTCAAGTGGATAGATGATGTTGAGAGAGCTAAGCTTGTTACGTTACCAACGAAATTGGGATGGGTTGGAATCAGACCAGTACTAAAGAGAACCATTATAGTGGAGAACATGATTACGTCTGAGATAGAGAATAAGTCTGCCAGCGGTGAGCTACAGAAAAAAGGCAAGGCATCGACCACACCTGTGAGAACTGCGAGAGACCGAGGATAAAAAGGAAGTTTGACATCCCTTCTTAAATTTTTGAAAACATTAAAATATTGTTGAACACTATTTTGCATAATCTCACAAAGTTTATTTGAACTTACGAATTTACAACTTATTTGCAAGATAAAGATTTGACTTGAGAATCGAGCGAAGGGACCCAGCCACACACCGCCCATTTGAGAGATGGGTATGGATGTCATTCATGTGTATAGAGGGGATCCCTTAAAGGCCATGCCTCGGGGATCAAGTCAAATGTAATAACCTTTAGTTTAAATCTTTAGTGTTGTAATTATTGTTAAGCTTAGGAGGTTGTAACCTTAAATAGTTATGTTTCTTAATATGTCTTGTACATAGAATTAAAAACATCATCAAGTTATTTAGCTCTTTGTATCATCCAGTACCCGAACTTGGTGATCGAGTCTGGTATAGGGTGTTACACATGACCTCTCACCACCATCAGTGGCCGGTCTACCCCTACGACCCTTTAGGGTTCTACCACTATGGCCTCTTCCTCTTTCACATTGGCTCCGTCTTATCATTTTGATAATTGATTATAAAACAAAGTAAATGAATATTTAATAATTACCTTTGAAGAAGTCAGAATCCTGAGTGAATAGAGAAGTTACACTCTTGTGTCGAGAAAGAAAGGGAAAAAAAAGAAGTAGAATAAAAAAGAGAGAAAATTAGGGATTTTGAAAGAACTTGAGCGACAAGAAAATTTTGGGGGAAAACAATTTGAGAAAGTAATGATTCCATTTTCTTTGCGATTGGCTATATAAAGCAATCATCTTTGGGAAGTTTCATGTTTAAAGAATTGTATTAAACTGTTCAAATCCTTCAATCCATACTCGACATCTATTAGTTTCTTATAAGGGTTTTTTAAACCCTTAATATTCAGAAAAGTGGGACTATCTGCCAGTATGGATCACGTAAACAAGTATCCGCCAATCTAGTTTTACCTAATATGTATTCACCAATTAATTTTGCAAAAGTAACTTTATGGTAATGCTATACATTTCGACACTCCGCATAACTGCATCTTATGTCTCTGCGATAAGATTATCCACCAAAGAATCTAATTACAAGAATTTAATTGTAATGCAACTATTCACTCGTGCCTGTTCGAAGAAGCATTCTGCACAAAGGTTTCATAGCATTGGCCACATAATGATTTGTACATAATAATCTGTCAGGTATAAGAATATGAAGTTTAGTTGAAGTATCTTGTCTAGGATTTCATTATTATACGTCGTCCTAGTCTGGGTTATATTTTCCTTGATTGTGAGTAAGAAATTTAGAGGATTAAATTTTCTTTAAAGGTTAGAAAGTTGTCACACCCTGAAAACTTAAGGTTGGAAAGATAATTTTAGGGATCAATTTGAAAAGCTTACAAATTGAGCAGGCTATAGTGAAAATAAGAGAAATGGGCAGACTAGTTGTAAAAAGGTTGGATTTCAATCTTGGTTCCGTTGAGTTTTAACTAGGAATATTTTAGTACGAGACATAATGGTTTTGGACTTCTACACTTGGCTATTGAGTTTGAGATCGGTGTAGGAAATGTATGAGTAGTATATAAGGGAGAGATGTTTTTATTTGGTGGAATTCCTTCATTTTTCTCTTCTTTCTTCATCTTTTTCAATAGTCTAGTTGAAAAATGGAAAGATTAAGAGCGGTCTAAATGGAGGAAATAAGTGAAAGTTATGCATAAGTAATGGATAATTTATCAACTTGGTATCTTAACCTTTTTGTGTCTCAGGGTTAAGTAAAGGAAAGAAAGTTCAGGATTTCAACTATCCATCGGTTCAGTTTTGCATAGGCTAAATTTGTGGAAAAATCATTTTAATGGTCTTTGCATGTAAAAAAATTCTGGTTTTTATGATGATGAAATATCTTTGTTGAAGATTTTGAAATAGTTGTTATGTTTTGTAAGTTGGAGGCTTGGGTAGTAAAGGAAAAAAACTAAGTAGAAGGTTTTGGCGTCAACTTCCAGATGAGTTCCAAAACTCAAGCCTTAAATGGATGTTTATGTTTTGGTGGTGTTGTTGGGTATATAACTTTTGTCCCAATATGATGAATTCTATAACTAAATGACGATATATCAATATGCATGTTGTGTGTAGATATGAAAGTATATGACTAGTTGTAAGCCTATCTATAAGATTTAAATAAAATGTTTGGTGTGATGTTTGATGGTTATGTTGGTTGAATGTTGAACAAATCATTTGTCATCCTATGGCTAGATGTTGTGTAAATGATGAGTTACTCCATAACTAAATATTGATGTATCGTGAGGCTTGTTGTGCTTGTTGATGTGAAAAGTGAATGAAATTTTTGGCGCAATGTGTGTCGTGCATTAATAGTAATGTTGGTAGGATATCTGTGTATGAAATACATGAGTTAGAATTAAACAGAGTTGTTGATGCGAGCTTAGCCAAAGAGCTAGTTGTCGAACAATTGGAGCTACCTATGGGACCAATTACTCGAGCTCGAGCTAAGAGGTTTCAAGGAGCTATATCGAGCTATCTTGATCGAGCTTGGAGAGAACAAGTGACCAACCATTGCTGTTCCAGCTTGATCGCATGATTCATAACAAGTAATAAATATTTATAATGAAGATCAAACCTAGACTAACTATTATCACGATGAAAAGGCAAGCGCACCTATCGAACAATAGTATAGCAATGGAAAGACCGGGATATCGTACCCAAGGGAACCAAAAGTACTAGTAATAACTATCTTTTTATTATCTAGCCTAAGAATAAAAGGGTTTGTTTTAATTAACTAATTATTTAAACTAAGAACGCACTGAGAAAATAATTACGGAATTGCTTTTGGGAAAATCGATTAACTTGAGACAATACATAAGGAAAAATCCACCTAGACTGTACTTGTTATTCTGGCTCCGAATCGAACGATTTATTCATTCAACTTGTTCCGTAGAGATCCCTAAGTTATGTTATTATCCCTATTCAAGACTAATAACGTCTAATCCCTAGATTGAATAACCGAGATTTTTCTCTAATTAACACTCTAGGGTTGCAGTAACTCGATCTATGGATCCTCTTATTAGGTTTCACCCTAATCTGGCAAAATATTGTCACCCTATTTCTAGGTGCGCAATCAACTCCGCTTGATTATGGAAAATGTACTCTTAGATAGGGTCTATTCCTCCTCTGAATAAGAGCGTGTCTTGAATCAGTATCCTGGGATATCAAAGCAAGAATTAAGAACACATAATTAAAAACAAATTAGATATTTATCATACGATTCAGAAAATAATAACAAAATTCGTCTTAGGTTTCATTCCCCTTAGGTATTTAGGGGATTTAGTTCATAACTAAATAAGAAAACATCTCAGAAGAATAACGATTACAAAACATAAAGAAAACCCAAAACTTCCGAAGGGGAATTGAGGAGAGATCTTCAGTCTTGATGATGAATCCGACTTCTGAGATGGATCAATCGGCTTCCTTGGGGTAATTCCTTACCCTCTTCTCTGTCTCCCATTTTCTCCTCCTCTAGTGCGTATTTATAGGCTTTGGAATGCCTAGAAACCCTCCAAAGTGGCCTTTTCCGAATTGGACTTAACTTGGGCTCAGTAGGGACACGCCCGTGTGACATGACCGTGTGACGTGATTGCCAGGCCGTGTTCGATCCGTTAAATTGCACACGGTCGTGTAGGTCAATGGCCAGGCCGTGTGAATCGTGAAAGCCTTGGTCGACACCCTCGAAAGACATGGACGTGTGAACTGTCCGTGTGGCAAGGCCTAGGCCATGTCATCTTCTTGATTTGGTCCGTTTTGCCCCTTTTTGGCTCGTTTTTGGCTCTTTTTGACTCTTGGTGCTCTCCTAAGTACAAAACATGAAATTAAAGCATTAAGAGCATCGAATTCACCAATTCTAATGAGAAATCATCTATAAAATGCATTAAACATGAGGTAAAAATATGTATAATTTACGGTTTATCATAGCTCACCAAGCTTAGTGTGCAACGTCTTGCAAGCTAATTTAGTTCAGCCTAGCTCAATGGAGCTCACATCGAATTGCATTTAGCTCATTCAACTAGAATATTATTTTTATGCGCCTATGTTCATTTAAAATAAATTAATAAGCTAGTTTAATTAGTTAAGACCAAATAAATGTGTTTAATTCTGGACATAATAATTAAAGTTAAACGTGTTTAACTGTCTCTCAAGTTCATACATAATTAATAGTTAATATTAATAGGTTTAGATTAAGACAGATTTATTAGCTGCTATTAATCAATGTGTCCAGCCGAATTAAGTTTATTAAAGTTGTCTTTAAGCTACCAATTTTTAATGTCTTAAAGCTATTTAATTTTCTGTTTTAATGTGCAGCACATATGCATGAATTCGGCCAGCAAGGGACCTGAATATCATCTCTTTTTGGGTGGCTATTCGTGCAGCTCAATAGCCTTTGAATGAATTTAATTTCCAGCTATAGCCAATTAATCTCTCCTAGTGACGCCTTTAAGATTCCATTAGCCACATCTTTTCACTAAAAATTCAGCTGAATGGTGTTGTCCATTGGAGTATCCTAAGATCAATTTAATAATTTCCTTGACTATCTAACTAACTGAAGCAGCCCCTAGCTCAATGCATTCCTTTGGCCGAATATAGACAAGGCTATTTAGCTCTCTACCATGCCAAATTAATGCTTAGCTGAATAATCACCATCTAGAAGCTGACCATTTGTGTTTTCCATGCTAAGCAGCTTCTAGGAACGTTCAAAAAACTTCAAGGAAGTTTCTAGGCCTTTTCTAGCTTCAATGTGCTGTCCATTCAACTCACTCAATGACCATTTGGCTAGTCAATGTACTCAGCTATAAATATTTGCTCAAAACTGATTGTAAAGAACTTTTGATGAATTTTATACTATCATATTACTTTGTGAGTGCTCATACTCTCATTGTTCTCCTTAGACTGAATTGAAATATCAAGTGTTCCTTATGGTGTCAATACCGCCTTTTCTTGAACTTATCACTTGTCAAAGTGTGGCATTCATCCATACCAAGGTTCCTATCTTCCATAGATAGTGGGTCGAGGTTTACTATCAACTATCCTTTTATCATCATCACTTTCTCATTCTAAGAGCTTTTATAATATTCGGGTCAACAAGACATATTGTGTTGGTTCATTCTTGAGCCTTAGCTGAAAACCATATCTCTGTTTCCATATCCACTTCGAAACAATCCCATTTTGAACCTATCTTCATAACCTCAAGCCTATCTTGCAAATTGTTCAAGACTTACTCAATTTTAACGATCGAGCAAACAATACGACTCGAGACATCTACATCCGAGCTTATATCATTTGGTGTCAAAGCTGGTTAAATTGAGGTAAGAGTCGATGTTTTTGATCTTCCCAGGATTGCATATTAGCAAAAAAATTTCAAAAAGATTAAAAAAAGGAAAAGAATATATATTTTTGAAGTGTAATATTCAGAAAAAGTAAAAAAAAAAAGAAAAAGAGAATTACGAATATAAAAAAGAGTGAAGTTCAGTTACCTCAATTTCTTTCTGCCCGAAATCTTTTCAATCTTTTCTCATACCAAATGGCAACACTTAAACCCTTTCATTTTGTTTGTTAGCCTACCCATTGTCGATCCCTCACCCAACCCAACATCACTTTTGTAAACTGACTCACAACGGGAGTTGATTCGTCTAAGTAGTCCTTGGAGAACTTCGAGAGGCGAACTTGAGCAGAAAAAGGTAAGAGTACGGTGAGACTATCCAAGAGAACAAAAGCCAAATTGTGTGCGAGAGAATAGTGAGGATTTTTGTGTGATTAAAATTCCATGTCATGGAGTCCGGAAAGGAATCAAATTGCCGGAGATGGATTGCGACCCATTCGCAATGTTGCTGGTGGAGTAGTTCCTGATTTGACGCTACAAGCTCTCATGCGAGAAATGAAGCGATTGTTCGACTGTAAACTTGAGCCCGTAGAAGATCAGCTATTTTGAGTCGAAACACGAGCACAATGCGAAGGAACCCCCGAAGTTGCAAGGCGAGGGCGCGAATGTCCAAATTAGCCCCAAGAAAACCCTTATGAATCAAGCGAGCCAAAAAGTGACCACTCATCTGTTCGAAGTGTATGGCATTGGGGCCAATGAAATTGGGGCTATAGAGATCGAGACCGCCCCGACGACAACCTCAAGAACATCAAAATGACTATACCCCCATTCCAAGGGAGGAACGACCCCGAAGCATATTTGAAGTGGGAGAAGAAAATAGAGCTTGTCTTCGAGTGCCATAGCTACTCGGAGAGCAAAAAGGTAAAGCTCGTGGCCATAGAATTTTTCGATTATGCAATCATATAATGGGATCAACTTATGTCGAGACGAAGGAGGAACAGAGAAAGGCCTATTTCAACTTGGGCTAAAATGAAGGCAGTCATAAGGAAATGCTTTGTTCCATCGTACTACCACTGAAATTTGTATCAGCAGCTACAAAACCTCACTCAAGGCAACTAAAGTGTCGAGGATTACTATAAAGAGATGGAGGTTGCCATGATACGGGCCGATGTCGAGGATGATCACAAGGCGATGATGGCTAGATTCCTAGCAAGGTTGAACCGTAACATCGCCAACATAGTGGAATTGCAACACTATGTTGAAGTGATGGACATGGTCCACATGGCGATAAAATTTGAAAAGCAACTCAAGCGCAAAGGAGTCACCCGAACCTATCCTACTTCTTCTGCCAACAAGTAGAGTCAAGGGACTAGCAAAGCCCCTATGCGTCCCAAAGATCCTATTGTGACCACCAAAGTCAATCAACCGAGTGGCAAAACAAGTAAAAGTAAGAACGATCCTGCCCCTAGTCATTCTCGAGATATAAAGTGTTTCAAGTGCCAAGGGAGGGGACACATTGCCAGCCAATGTCCCAACCGCCGAGTGATGGTAGTTCAACCAAATGGCAAAATTGAGTCCGAGGAAGAAAAAGAGGAGGAGCCTAAAATTCCTACCGATGAAGACAAAGAACTCAAATATCCCGTAGAGGGAAAAATTATCGTTGTCAAAAAAAGCTTACACTTGAAGACAAGCAACAACGGGAAAATATCTTTCACACTTACTGCCACGTTCAACACAAAGTGTGCAGCATGATAATCGACGGAGGGAGTTGCACCAACGTCGCGAGTAGCATGCTCATAGAAAAACTCGGCTTAGCCACAATGAAACATCCAAATCCTTACAAATTGCAATGGCTAAATGATGGTGACAAGCTTAAAATGACCAAGCAAGTTGTAGTGGCATTTTGGATCGGCAAGTACCAAGACGAGGTGGTATGTGATGTAGTTCCCATGCACACGAGACACATTCTGTTGGGGCACCCATGGCAATTCGACCGGTGTGTGATCTATGACGAGTATACAAACCGATACACATTCAAGCACCTCGAAAAATATGTCACTTTAGTACCACTTACTCTGAAGCAAGTTTACGGAGATCAAGTCAAAGTGAAGCAATCTTTAGAAAAATCAAAACAAAAAGAGTGAGAAAGAAAAGAAAGTGGAAAAAAAAAGAGGAAAAAGTGAGAATAATAAGTTAAAATTGTGAATGGAAAAAGAAAGACAAAACGAGAGTGAGCGTGAAAAAATGAGTGTTTTTGCAAGAAAAAGAGAAGTTTGACAATTGCTCTTGTTGAAACAGCCCATTCTTGTACTTATGTACAAAGAATCTCTTTTTGAGACTAGCGAAATTGAAAATACATTGCCATCTTCTGTTGTTTCTTTGCCCCAGGAATTTGAAGATGTATTCCCGGATGACGTGTTGAGCGGCTTGCCTCCCATCCGGGGCATTGAGCATCAATTTGATTTTGTGCCCGGAGTGACGATACCTAATCGACCAGCTTATCAGAGTAGCCCCGAGGAAAAAAAGAATTGTAAAAACAAGTTGCTGAATTGATGGAAAAGGGCTACATCTGAGAAAGTTTGAGTCCGTGTGTGGTACCCATCTTACTAATGCCTAAAAAGGACGGATTGTGGTGAATGTGTATTGATTTCTGTGCCATCAATAAGATCACTATCAAATATAGGCACCCAATTCCCCGTCTCAATGATATGCTCCATGAGTTAAGTGGAGCGCAACTATACTCAAAAATTGACTTAAAGAGCAGCTACCACTAGATTAGCATGCGAGAGGGAGATGAATGGAAAACCGCATTCAAGACTAAGTACGATTTGTACGAATGGTTGGTAATGTCATTCGGCCTTACTAATGCTCCTAATACATTTATGAGATTAATGAATCATGTATTGCGTGCTTTTATTGGAAAATTTTGTGTGGTTTAATTTGATGATATCTTGATATATAGCAAGCCCTTGGAAGACCATGTTCAGCATTTGCGTGCGGTGTTAGAAGTTCTGCTAAAGGAGGTACTCTAACCTAATCTCAAGAAGTGTTCTTTCTGTACTAACAAGGTTGTGTTTCTAGGATTTGTAGTGAACGCCAATGGCCTAGAAGTTGATCAAGAGAAAATCCAAGCAATTCGAGAATGGCCACGTCCTACGAACATCAGCCAAGTACGGATTTTTCATGGGTTAGCAAGTTTTTATAGAAGGTTTGTGCCCAATTTTAGCACCATAGCCGCCCCTTTGACAGGTATCATAAAGAAAAACTCTCCTTTAAATTGGACTGATGAGCAAGAAATTTCATTTAATAAGCTCAAGGATTGTTTAACTAACGCTCCCCTGTTGTCATTACCTAATTTTAACAAAACATTCGAAGTTGAATGTGATACCTCAGGAATTGGAATCGAGCGGTTTTGACACAAGACGGATGACCTGTCCCGTACTTTAGTGAGAAACTCAAAGGAGATACTCTTAATTATCCTACATACAATAAGGAGATGTATGCTTTGATTCGGGCCTTGGAGACTCATCAACATTACCTCTGGCTTAAAGAGTTTGTCATTCATACGGATCACGAGGCCTTAAAGCACCTCAAGGGACAAAACAAGTTGAACAAGCGTCATGCCAAGTGGGTGGAGTTTTTGGAATCGTTCCCTTACGTGATTAAATACAAGAAAGGTAAAGAAAACATTTTTACCGATGCATTATCATGAAAGTATGCTCTTATCAATCAATTGGATTCCAAAATGCTTGGTTTTGAATTTTCGAAAGATCTTTATAAAACTGATGTTGATTTTGGTGAGATGTATAAGCTTTGTGTGCGAGGTGCTCATGAAAAGTATTATCAGCACGATGGTTACCTATTCCGTGAAGGTAAATTGTTCGTACCCGAAGGTTCTATTCAAGAAGTACTCGTTAACGAAGCCCACAGCGGAGGACTTATGGGACACTTTGGAGTAGCCAAAACCTTGTCCATACTACAAGAACATTTTTATTGGCCAAAAATGAAATGCGACGTGATGAAAAAATGTGACCATTGTATTGCTTGTAAGAAAGAAAAATCGCGCATCAAACCCCACAGGTTGTATACACCTTTACCAATACCGGATGCACCGTGGGTAGACATATCTATGGACTTCATTCTAGGGCTTCCTAGAACTAAGCATGGAAAAGATTCAATTTTTGTTGTTGTAGACCGTTTTTCTAAAATGGCCCATTTCCTTGCTTGTCATAAAACTGATCACGCTACTAATATTGCTAATTTTTTTTCAAGGAAATCATTCGACTGCATGGACTACCCCGCAACATTGTTTCCGATCGAGATACCAAGTTCCTCAGCCATTTTTAGAGGACCTTGTGGGGAAAGCTAGGCACCAAGTTATTATTCTCGACAACGTGCCACCCCTAAACGGAGGTAGTCAACCAAGTTTTTTTTACCTTACTGCGGGCCATCATTAGGAAAAATCTAAAGTCATGGGAGGAATGCTTGCCACACATAGAATTTTCATATAACCAATCGGTTCACTCGACTACTAAGTATTCTCCTTTTGAGGTGGTATACGGCTTCAACCCTTTAACTCCTCTTAATTTAGTTCCTTTGCCTTCTAATCAATTAGTACATGTAGATGGCAAAAAGGAAAGCTATTTTTTTAAACAGCTTCATAAGAAAGTCAAAGAAAATATGCAGAAGAAAACCGAGCAATATATTCGTGGAGCAAACAAGGGGCACAAACGAGTCGTATTCAAACCCAATGATTGGGTTTGGATCCATATGCGTAAGGAAAGATTTCCCGAACAACGAAGTTCAAAACTCCTACCAAGGGGTGATGGTCCATTTCAAGTTTTAGAGCGGATCAACTATAACGTTTACAAATTGGACTTACCTGGTGAGTATGGATTTACTGCTAGCTTTAATGTTGCTGATCTTTCCCCTTTTGATGTAGGTGACAATTTGGGGACAAATCGCCTCAAAGAGGGGGGGATGATGCGAGCTTAGCCAAAGAGCTAGTTACCGAACCATTGGAGCTACCTATGGGACCAATCACTCGAGCCCGATCTAAGAGGTTTTAAGGAGCTATATCGAGCTATCTTGATCGAGCTTGGAGAGAACAAGTGACCGACCATTGCTATTCCAGTTCACCAAGCTTAGTGTACAACGTCTTGCAAGCTAATTTAGTTCAGCCTAGCTCAATGGAGCTCACATCGAATTGCATTTACCTTATTCAGCTGGAATATTATTTTTATGTGCCTACGTTCATTTAAAATAAATTAATAAGTTAGTTTAATTAGTTAAGACCAAATAAATATGTTCAATTTTGGACATAATAATTAAAGTTAAATGTGTTTAAATGTGTCTCAAGTTCATACATAATTAATTGTTAATTTTAATATGTTTAGATTAAGATAGATTTATTAGCTGCTATTAATCAATGTGTCCAGCCGAATTAAGTTTATTAAAGTTGTCTTTGATCTGCCGATTTTTAATATGTCTTAAAGCTATTTATTTTTTTGTTTTAACGTGCAGCTCATACGCATGAATTCGGCCAGCAAGGGAGCTGAAGATCTTCTCTTTTCAGGTGGCTATTCGTGCAGCTCAATAGCCTTTGAATGAATTTAATTTCCAGCTGCAACCAATTAATCTCTCCTAGTGACGCCTTGAAGATTTCATCAGCCACATCTCTTCACTAAAAATTCAGCTGAATGGTGCTGTCCATTGGAGTATCCTAAGCTCAATTTAATAATTTCCTTGACTGTCCAACTAACCAAAGCAGCCCCTAGCTCAATGCATTCCTTTGGCCGAATATAGACAAGGCTATTCAGCTCTCTACCATGCCAAATTAATGCTCAGCTGAATAATCACCATCTAGAAGCTAACCATTTGTGTTTTCCATGCCAAGAAGCTTCTAGGGACGTTCAAGAAACTTCAAGGAAGTTTCTATCTCCTTTCTAGGTTCAATTTACTGTCCATTCAAGTCATTCAATGGCCATTCAGCTAGCCAATGTACTCAGCTATAAATATTTGCTCAAAACTGGTTGTAAAGAACTTTGGATGAATTTTATACTATCATATTAGTTTGTGAGTGCTCATACTCTCATTGTTCTCCTTAGACTGAATTGACATATCAAGTGTTCCTTATAGCGTCAATACCGTCTTTTCTTGAACTTATCACTTGTTAAAGTGTGGCATTCATCCATACCAAGGTTCCTATCTTCCATAGATAGTGGGTCGAGGTTTACTATCAACTATCCTTTTATCATCATCACTTTCTCATTCTAAGAGCTTATATAATATTCGGGTCAACACGACATATTGTGTTGGTTCATTCTTTAGTGTTAGCCGAAATCCATATCTCTGTTTCCATATCCACTTCGAAACCATCCCATTTTAAACCTATCTTCATAACCTCAAGCCTATCTTTCAAATTGTTCAAGACTTACTCAATTTTAATGATCGGGAAAACAATACGACTCAAGACATCTACATCCGAGCTAGTATCAATTATGGAGGGTTGCTTTAGCGGATGAAAGATATGCCATGTGTTATATGGCTTTGTGGAGGTTTTGGCAGATAATACGGAGAATGTATATGAATGATTTTCGGGTTTTTGAAAGTTTGGATGAACTGTATAGAGATATATTCACAAATGAATATGATAATCCAATGTGGGTTCTATGTACGTATGAGACTCTGCAAAGTCTAAAGCTTTAAGCGTCATACATGAAAGTAAGTCCATGGCCATGTCATATGAAAGTTATGAAAGCTATGAAAGTCCACCTAATTTAATTGAGAAGTCCGCCAAGAATGAGCTATTTATTTATACGAGTTCGTATGTGCAAAATATGACAGTCAGTCAGAACTTTTAACCGGACACCTGAGTTAACAACCTGGAGCAAGAACACTATGTAACCCAATGCCTCTAACTCCGAACTCCCTAACTTATGGCTTCGAAACTCCTAGCTTCAGATAACTTCTAGTTAGACACCCTAGGAAATAACCAAAGGAAAGCTCCTACAACCTCTAACTTTTGGACTCAACGAAACTCTAAGTCTCTGGTTACTTATAAAAAACTTTTTACTCGGAATTTGGCACTATCTTACTAAATGATTTCACATTAGGAAATTCACTCTTAAGTATCCGCCAACATGTTTTTGGTTTCTATGAATGAGATTACTTGTCATTGCAAGATAAAGGTAGAATACGATGAGGGTTTTTCATTATGATCCACAAATATTGTAACACCCTTAACTTGAATCCGTCGCTAGAATAGGGTTACGAAGTATTACTGGAAGTTACAGATTGAATAATAGTCATTTCATATCATATAGCATTCAGATCATAAAACAATCAAGATCAAGCATAATGTCCCTTACAGAAGCCCTCGAGGCCCAAAATACACATTAGAAACAAATCAGGACAAAACCAAGTACCCAAAAAATTATTCGCAAAATCTCAAAAAAAATTTTAAGGTGCAGAGGTCACACACCCGTGTGGTCAGGCCGTGTGGCTTACACGGCCAAGAGACACGCCCATGTCCCAGGACTGTGGGCATTTGAAAAAGGGCACATAGTCGTGTCCTAGCCCATGTCTGTGCCCATGTAACTGTCTGACTCAGGTCACACAGCCAAGTCACATGCCCGTGTGCTAGGCCGTCTCAACATAAAAATTTACATTAATTAGGTGCAGGGGTTACACGGCCAAGCCACATGCCCGTGTGCCAGGCCCTTTGATCAATTTTGAGCATTCTATTTTGAAATTTTTAAGATGCAGGGGACACACGGCTAAAATACACGCCCATGCGTTAGGCCGTGTGTCACACAAGGCTGAGACACACACTCGTGTCCCTATCCGTGTGGACGAATTAGGGCTATTTCCAAGCCATATTTCTCACCCAAATTTTGCCTTCCACCTACATAAACACTTAAACATATTCTCAAGCCAATATAATACATCTAAATCAAGTCAATACCAAGTATCATATATGGCATATTAATACATATGACCAAGTCTTCATTTTTATCAAGTTAATCTAATACATATAAAAACATCTTTGTAATAAATATGTCATTTCATCCATTCATCAATTTATCCATATGATTTCCATCACTCATCCATTTCAAACACATATCAACCATGTATAGACTCTCATATACCCTTCAAATCATATCTATCACAAGCCATTCCAATGGCTAGTCACAACCAAAATCACATACATGCCATTAATGGCCTAATTTGACCTATACATGCCATTATAACCAAAAGTAATTTACTAATTATACTGAAATGAGCCAAGGGATAGTGTTATGTTGCTCCAACCCGTTTCCATCCAAATTAAGCTTCTGAAATACTATAAAATGGAGGAAATAAAACAAAGTAAGCATTTAATGCTTAGCAAGTTCGTATAACATGAAACTTCACTTACCAATTAATCACAATTAAGGTAAGCATATAAAGCATACTCAAGCAAGGTGGCTAAAAGCCCTAGCACATATCCTCATCAAAAATGTTAGACACATATTTCATATAAATGTAAAGAAACATGTATGAGCTCAACAATATCAAGTTTTCATGTTCATAACTTTCCACTTCTTGTATTCATATATTAATTCCATATACTTCATGTTTATAGAGGTAATGATTCACTTTGAATTCATTTATTTTCTCATATCATGATTTTTTCCGTTGAATCATTTTTATAAGAGCCATAATTAGGAAGCTCATGCGAGCCAATAATGGGTAGCTCGAAAGAGCCATTAATTAGGAAGCTCTGAATAGCCATATATCGGAAAGTTCAAGCGAGCCATATCGGGAAGCTCCAGAGAGCCATTAATTAGGAAGCTCACAAAGAGCCTTTAATCGGGAAGCTTTCGAAGAGCCATATATCGGGACACTCATAAAAGTTGTAGTGTGTCTACAGCACATGCAGAATCACAACCAATTAGGATGCTCTAAAGAGCTATTAACAGGAAGCTTGCAAGAAAAATATAATAGGAAGATCGAGAAGGCCAAAAATTAGAATGCTCATGAGAGCTAATAATGGGACGCTCTTTTGAGCTATAGTGTCTCCGCAACATATATAGGACCACAACCAATTCAGGAACTTGTATCCATCGAATCTCATTTATCCAAATGAGACTTATTATTTATCAGGTATTATCGAATATGTGATCAATTTCATACATACGGCATTTATACAATTTACATATACAACATCCAATTCAAACATATAAATATACACAATTTAGTTACACGAACTTACCTTAACAAGTATTCGTGAATTGTAATCTACTAATCTTATACTTTTTCTTTTCCTCAATCTGATTCTGTATTTGGTCTATCCGAATCTATGCAAGTTTAGCTTAATTTAATACAATTCATACTCAATTCAATCCAATTCACATCTTAGGCAAACTTACCCTTTTGCCCCCTACACTTTTAATTAATTCCAATTTCATCCCTAGGCTAGGAAAATGAAATTCATGCAATTTAATCCTTATTCCAAGCCTAGCCAATTTTTACATTTAACAATAATAGCCCATGTATTTCATAAAATTCAAAATTTTTCCATAACTTTTACATCTTTACAATTTAGTCCCTATATCAAAATTTCATCAAAATTCACTTTACAAAAGTTGTTTATCTATCAACAACCTTCCATTTTCTACCATAAAACTTCATAATTAAACTATAGTCATCCATGGAAAAACCCTAGTACTTTGACAACTTTATAAATTAATCCCCGAGATAGCTAGACTATGCTATCACGATCTCGAAAACATAAAAAATCATTAAAAACGGGACTTGAATTGTAACATTCTAAAATTGGGCCTAATTAGAATAGTGGTTTCGGGACCACACATTTGACATTTAAATATTTTTTTATGATTATTATGAGGTCTAGGATCTAAAAATAAGCATGTGTTAAAGTTTCATGAAGAAATTCTAGGAATAAGGTGTTCAATTGGTAATTAGGTATCAAATTGAATAAGTTGAAAAATTTTAGTTCTAGAAGCTATTTGTATAAAATTTCTTTGAATTATTAATTAGAAGGTCTTAAATAGCAATTTACCCAAATTCTAAGTTTTTGGACAAAAATGGGCATGCATGAAAAATTTTGAAAGGTTAGTAAGGAAAGGCATTTTGGTCTTTTGGTAGTAAATGAAATAAAAAGGGAAAATCAAGCAAAAGTTAATTCATCTTCTTCTCCATAGATGCCGAATTTTTCATGCTCTCCATAACTAGGGTTTTCAACATTTCAAGTTCAATAGTAAGTGCTCTCTAGCCCCTTTTTTAACGTTCTTCACATTTTTGAGATCCTCGTAACATGCTCACTCTATTTCTACCCATATTTCAAGCTAAGGTTCATGTTTAGAAAATTACTCATGCATGATATGCTTTTATTTTGATGATTTATGGAGAAATATAAAAGCTTAAAGGATAGTAAACAACTTTTACTAAGTGGTTTTCCATGGATATGGCTTAACGGACCAATTCGTAAAAGTTGTAAAGATGGGTAGAAAAATGTGAATGAAGGAAAATGTGGGTTGCCATAAGTATGAAAAATATTCGGCTAGGCTTGGGTAGCCAAGAAATTACATGCATTTCATTATACAAGCCTTAGGACTAAATTGTAAAAAGTGTGAAAGGTTAGGGGAAAAATGGTCATTTTGCCCTAAGATAAGTTTTAGGCCAGAAATGAACAATGTGAGGTATTGATAATCTATTTTCACTGATATAGACCTTGAGGAACCAGTTTCGGAGGTCGACCGTGGATAACGAAAGGTTTCAGAATAACTAAGATACATGTAACAACCCTTACCCGTACTCGAGACCGGAACCAAGTACGAGGCATTACCAGACATGTTTTCAAACATTTTCAAGTAATACGGGTTATAAAATTTTGTTCCAATTTGAAACTATTCAAACAACATCTTAGCGTCCCTATTGTGGGCCTAGGAGGGCCAAATCATACATTGAAATGGGTCCGGGACTAGACCGAGAACTTGAGAAAGTTCTTAGAAAATTTTCTTGCTTAAGCCTCACACGCTCGTGTGGAGACAATGCACATGCCCGTGTGCTTTGGGACACACCCGTGTCCTACACCCGTGTTGAATTTCTAAAAATTATTTTCCATTTCAAACCTACAGGGTTTTCACACGGCCAAGAACAAGCCTGTGTCCTTGGCCTGTGTCCTTTACATGGCCTAGACACGC
The DNA here is from genome assembly GCF_007990345.1 of Gossypium hirsutum. Classification (NCBI taxonomy): domain Eukaryota; kingdom Viridiplantae; phylum Streptophyta; class Magnoliopsida; order Malvales; family Malvaceae; genus Gossypium; species Gossypium hirsutum. The sequence continues at coordinate 37,171,721 of NC_053430.1, read as the reverse complement.
CTGTGTGGTCGCCCGTGTCCAAAAACTCGAGCATTTTGTTTATGACGTTAGCATGCATTTAGCGGCACACGCCCAAGACACACGCCTGTTTGCTAGGCCGAGCCCTCCACACGGTTGAGACACACGGCCGTGTCTCTACCCATGTGTTTACTACCATGCATTCTGACTTAAAATTTTTAGGTGCAGGGGACACACCACCATACCACACGCCTATGGGGCAATCCGTGTGTCACACACGGCCTAGACACACGTCCGTGTGTTACCCGTATGGATCTTGTTAGGCTATTTTCCAAGCCTTTGGTCAGCCTCTATCAACCCCATACTCTTATAGGTTCCCATAATACATAACAACGCCTAATTATACGTCTTGAATGACCTTGATCAACCTCATTACATGTAAACCTCATCTCATCGGTTTTACACATGCTAAGTTATTCCCTTTGTATTAAGGATTTCTATGCCTTAAAATACTTTTAAGATTGGCTCATTATTATTACTCATTGCCAATTATGACCTAGTCATCCCATGTGATTTGGTCACATTACATGTATGGAAATGTGGTAGCCCATATTTCATCCTCACTAGCACAATTGAACATAAACATGGATAAATTTGTAGGTCATAACCTACATCAAAATGAACCAATTCCCATGGCCATATACAAGTGAACATGTATACCTTTACAAGCCTTCATTTTGGCAAATCAAATGACACATATAACAAAATAAACAAAAGCCGTATACATGCCATTGAACAAAATAAAAGTATCTATATACCAAAGCTCGACAAGATGATAGTGTGTTGAATCTCTGACCGTTTTCTAATCTTTACGAGTCCTCGAGCTCTGTAAGACAGGGAAAAGAGAGGGGTAAGCATTTACATGCTTAGTAAGCCCGAAAAACTAGAAAGTAAACTTACCGATTAATTAGCATGCAACCATATTAGGCAATAAGACCAACAAGCACGGAATGGTTTCCCTATCATATGCACTCAATCAACAAGATAGTCACGTAACAATGCCCCATGTAACTTGTCTAAGATGAGCTCATCATCCATCATTTTCATTTTTATATGTCATGTTAATCCTATTGAGTTTCCTGGAAATCTAGATGGATTACCCATTTACTGTCAAATCATACGAGCGGTCATCTCATGTACGCACTCCCGTGAACCTCGTATCTTATGGCGGGATTACCAGTCCAGGCTAAATCCCCCATAATATCAACTCATAAGGTGATGTCGAGATTACCAGTCCAGGCTAAATCCCTTATAGCGACAAACACCCTCAATGAGCTCAGATCTGAATTACCAGTCCAGGCTAAATTTAGACCCTAATCGGATTGCCCGTTCGAGCTAAATCCACAATGCACACATATTCTTCGGGAGGCTCGATTACTCAAAGAACACCCGTCCGGGCTAGATCCTTTCTATATTTGAGATCAACGGATTATCGTCTGGGCTAAATCCTTTTTGCAACACATGCACGATCTCAAGTCACATGTAAACCATGGTTTACCCATCAGACTTCCTTTTTAACCTCAACCAGCACATTTATCATCATGTCATTATTATTAACACATTTCATGGATTTTCATGCCATCATCAAATACAATATTCATACATTCATAAAATATGCAATTAGGTATATTATGAGTTTACGTTAAGTTATTTGAACTTACCTGGTATTCGTCTCAGTTTCGCATTTCGGTTATTCCGAAACCTTTCGTTTTCCTCGATCGACCTTCGAAATTTGTTCCTCAGGGTTATTGAGCTTGAAAATATTGAAAACCCTAGCTATGGAGGGCTTGAGAATTTCGGCTGGATGAGGGAGAAGAATGGCTAATTGTTTCCTTCATTTTCCCATTTTATTTTATTGATTAGCCAAATAACCAAAATGCCCTTAAGCCATTTCTTTAAAATTTCATCCATACATGCCCATTTTTTGTCCAAAAACTTAGAAATTGGGAAAATTGCTCTTTAAGACCTTCTAATTAATTATCTAAAGCAATTTCATACAAATTGCTTCTTGAATCCAAGTTTTGCAATTTATTCGACTTGGTCTTTATTTTCCAATTGGACACCTTACTCATAAAATTTCTTCATGAAAATTTAACACATGCATATTCTCATATTCTAGACCTCATAATAATCAAAAAAAAATTTCAACGTCGAATTTCTGGTCCCAAAACCATTGTTCCGACTAGGCCCTATTTTAGGATGTTACATTTCTCCCCCCTTAGGGACTTTCATCCTCGAAAGTCTTACCAGTAAACAGGTTCAGATATTGGCTTCTCATGGTTTCTTCCAGCTCCCATGTAGCCTCTTCCACACCATGTCGATTCCATAAGACTTTTACCAAAGCCACATCTTTATTTATCAGCTGTTTAACCTCACGAGCCAAAATCTTGACCGGTTCTTCACCATAAGTCATGTCCAGTCTAATTTCAATCTCTGTCGGTGAAATCACATGAGAGGGGTCTGATCGATATCGTCTTAACATATATAAATGAAACACATCGTGAATCTTTTCCAGTTCGGGTGGCAATGCCAAACGATAGGATAATGGTCCAATTCTTTCAATGATCTCATACGGTCTGATAAATCGCGGACTCAGTTTGCCCTTCTGGCCAAATCTCAACACCTTTTTCCATGAAGATACTTTCAAGAATACTCTATCTCTAACTCGAAACTCAATCTCTTTTCTTTTCAGATTAATATATGACTTTTGCCTATCCGATGCCGCTTTTAAACAGTCACGTATCACTTTAACCTTTTCTTCAATTTCCTTAATTAGATCAACTCCATGAATCTGACTCTCCTTGAGTTTTTTCCAATACAATGGAGTTCGGCACTTTCTTGCATACAATGCCTCATAAGACCCCATATTCAAACTCGTTTGAAAACTGTTGTTGTAGGCGAATTCTAGCAATGGCAGGTATTTTTCCCAGCTACCCTGAAATTCGAGGAATCAACATCGTAACATATCCTCAAGAATCTAAATCATCTGCTCAGATTGACCATCAGTCTACGGGTGAAAGGTGGTACTAAAGCTTAACTTTGTACCCAAGGCTTCTTGTAACTTTTTCCAAAATCTCGAAGTGAATCTCAGGTCTCTATCTGAAATAATAGATAACAGTACCCCGTGTAATCTCACAATCTCAGATATATACAAGTCGGCCAACTTATCAAGTGAATAATCTGTCCTTACCGGAATAAAATGAGATGACTTTGTCAACCTATCCACCACAACCCATATAGCGTCTTTCTTTTTCAGGGTCAATGGTAATTCTGTTACAAAGTCTATAGTAACTCTGTCCCACTTCCATTTAAGGACCATTACAGGTTGTAACAAACCTGAAGGTACTTCATGTTCAACTTTGACTTGCTAACATATCAAGCATTTTGATACAAATTCGAAGAAATCTCTCTTCATGCTGTCCCAACAGTACATTTTCTTCAAATTATTGTACATCTTGGTACTTCCCGGATGAATAGACAAACAGCTGTCGTGTGCTTCTTGTAAAATTTTCTAAAAAATTTCATCGTTCCTCGGTATACAAACTCTGCCTCTGAACATTAAACATCCATTAAGACCAATCTGAAAGTCTGATTTAAAGCCCAACTCACATTGAGTTCTTTTAGCTTGCATGTCATTATCATTAGTCTGAACATCATAAATTTCCTGAAGAAATGTCAACCTAGCCCTTAGCTCTGCCAAAATTGAACCATCATCAAACAACGCCAATCAAGTGCCCATGGCCATTAGTGCAAACAAGGATTTTCTGCTTAATGCGTCAACAACCACATTTACCTTTCGAGGGTGGTAATCGATGATCAGCTCATAGTCTTTAATTAATTCTAACCATCTCCATTGTCTCAGATTCAATTCCTCTGGATTCAGCAAATACTTCAAACTCTTGTGGTCTGTGAATATACGACAAGTCTCACCATATAAGTAATGCCTCCATATTTTCAAGGTAAAAATAATGGTGGCAACCTCTAAGTCGTGCGTCGGATAATTCTTCTCGTGTGGCTTCAACTGTCGTGAAGCATAGGCTATCACCTTGTCATCTTGAATAAGTACAAAACCCAGTCCATTTAAGGATGCATCACTGTAGACTACAAATTATTTTCCCGACTCGGGCAATACTAAAACAGGGGCTTTACTCAGCAATGTCTTCAACTTCTCAAAACTCTGCGGACACTTTTCTGTCCATTCAAACTTAACGTCTTTCTATAGTAACCTTTTCATTGGAGTCGCTATCATGGAGAATCCTTTCACAAATCTTCGGTAGTAACCGACTAAGCCCAAAAAGCTTCTAACCTCGGTTACATTTTTAGGTGGTTTTCATTCAATGATAGCAGAGATATTACTTGGATCAACTCGGATGCCTTCACCCGAAACAATATGACCCAAAAACCCTACCTCTTGGAGCCAAAACTCACTCTTGCTAAACTTAGCATACAATTGCTTTTCTCTTAAGGTCTGCAACACAGTTCTCAGATGCTTCGCATGCTCTGTCTCATCCTTAGAATAAATCAAAATGTCGTCAATAAACACAACGATGAACTTGTCCAAGTATGGCCGAAATATCCTATTCATTAGGTCCATGAATACGGCCAGTGCATTCGTTAACCCAAACGACATGACAAGAAATTCATAGTGGCCATACCTCATTCTGAAAGTTGTATTAGGTACGTCTGATTCTTTGACTTGCAACTGAGTAGCTAGATCTCAGGTCTATCTTATAGAATACAGTGGCTCCCCTCAATTGGTCGAACAAATCATTGATCATTGGCAAAAGATACTTATTCTTGATAGTTACCTTATTCAGTTGCGAATAATCTATACATAGCCTCATTAAACCATCTTTCATCTTCACAAATAATACGGGAGCACCCCTAGGTGAAAAACTTGGCCTTGCAAAACCTTTATCTGTTAGCTTTTGCAACTGTGCTTTTAACTCTTTCAACTCGATTGGTGCTATCCTGTATGGAGCAATACCAATTCAATACCAATTCAATACCAAACTCTATCTCTCTTTCAAGAGGTAATCTGGGTAATTCCTCCGAGAACACATCTGGATATTCACATACTATTGGTACGGACTCAATCTTCAACTCAGTTTCCTTAGTGTTCAGAACAAAAGCAAGGTAGGCTTCGTACACTTTTCTCATATATCTTCAAGCCATCATTGAGGTAATTACAACTGGTGGTGTACTCAATTCTCTTGAATCAACCCGTAGAAACTCACCATCTGGGCACTTCAATACAATATACTTGCTACCACAGTTTACAATTACATCATGCAGGGCTAACCAATCCATACCAAGAATTACATCAAACTCATCAAATGGCAATAACATAAGGTTAGTCAGAAAGCAATGACCCTGAATCGTCAAAGGACAATTCTTACAGGCTTTATCAACCAGGACTAACTTGCCTAATGGGTTTGACACTCTGATAATAAATTCCTTAGGTTCAATCGATATATTCCTAATAGACACCAATCTCATGCAAATGTATGAATGCATCGATCTCGGATCAATTAAGGCAACAACACAAGTATTAAAAAGAGAAAAGGTACTCGTGATGACGTCAGAAGCAGAGGCTTTCTCTCGAGTGTGTATTGTATGCTTTCTTGCTGGGGCTCGAGCCTCTAATTTTGCAGTGTATTTAGCCACAACTTGACTGCCACTAGCACTTCCAGGATACTTCAGAGGTCTACCTCATGGAATAGGAGCACTCAACTTTGGGACTACTTCCACCTCTTTATCGGTTCGCTCAGGGTAGTCTCTGTGGAAGTGGTCAAGACAACCACATCTGTAGCATACACTACTCTTCATTCGGCACTCTCCGAAGTGAAATTTATTTAAGTTTTTGCACTTCGGCTTTTGATCATCTACACTCCCCACACTAGTCACCATCGGGAAGAAAGACTTCTAGTTACGTCGTTTAGAGCTTCTTGCTCTACTTGAATATCCTACTGATAAAGTGGAGCGTTCATGTTGACTCATTGATTTCTTTGTGGGAAATGATAGCGTATTACCTTTGGATCTCTTGCTCGAAACTCGAGCTTCCCTCTTTGCTTGTTTTCTTTCATTATTGAGCTTCTCGGCCTTTTTGGCCCGATCAGCTAATGCAGCAAACTCTCGTATCTCAAGGATCCCAATCAATAATATGGTTTCCTCATTCAGACCTTCTTCAAAGCGTTTACACATTTCTGACTCTGTTTAGGCCCACTTAGTTTCATACTGACTTAGTCTCATAAATTCTATTTCGTATTTCGATACCGTCTTATTTCCTTATTTGAGTTCCAGGAACTCCTTCCGCTTCTAATCCAAGAACCTTTGACTGATGTATTTCTTCTTAAAGTCTGCCTGGAAAAATTCCCAAGTGAGGTTTTCCTTTGGTACCACTGAAGATACAATCTTCCACCAGTGGTATGCAGTATCCTTTAGAAGAGATAAGGCACACTTTAAACACTCTTCAGGTGTGCAGGATAATTCGTCCAATACTCGTGTAGTATTCTCGAGCCAAAACTTAGCTCGTTCAGCATCATCATCAATCTTAGCTCTAAATTCCTTAGCCCCACACTTTCTAGGTTTGTCTACAGGGGCTTTACCAATTCTTACAGGTGCCATACATCGTGGCAATTCCTCATCAAGTAGGTTAGGGGGTGGGGGAGGTCGTGGTATGTTGGGCGATTTCTCAAATAATCCCCAAACCACTCGTCTATCATGTCAAAGAAGGCGGCTCTAGCCTCTTCCTGGCCTTCAAACATAGGTTTTCTACTACTACTAGAAATGGCTCATTGTATGGAAGCTGGAGCATGGCTCTCGGCTCCCTCAGACTCATCTTATGCTTGATTAGAAGACATTTACTATATTCAAAGCCAATTAAATAGTTAAGAGATGTCACACTACCAACATTCATATAATGGCATGTCTAGCGAAACCCAATACTCTCTATGACGTCCAATAACTGACTAAATTGTAGCTCTGATACCACTAAGTATAACACCCCTTACCCGTACCCGAGAGCGGAACCAGGTACGAAGCGTTACCAGACATGTACTCAAACATTTTCAGGTAATGCGGGTTATAAAATTTTATTCCAATTTGAAACTATTCAAATAACATCTTAGTGTCCCTATTATGGGCCTAGGAGGCCCAAATCATACATTGAAAAAGGTCTAGGACTAGACCGAGAACTTGAGAAAGTTCTTAGAAAATTTTCTAGGTTAAGCCTCACACGCCCGTATGGAGGCAATGCACACGCACGTGTGCTTTGGGACACGCCTGTGTCCTACACCATGTTGAATTTCTAAAAATTATTTTCCATTTCAAACCTACAGGGGTTTTCACACGGCCAAGCACACGCTCGTGTCCCTGGCCCGTGTCCTTTACACGACCTAGACATGCCCGTGTGGTCGCCCGTGTCCAAAAACTTGATCATTTTGTTTATGACGTCAGCATGTATTTAGGGGCATACAGCCAAGAGACACGCCCGTGTGCTAGGCCGTGCCCTCCACACAGTTGAGACACACGGCCATGTCTCTACCTGTGTATTTTCTACCATGCATTCTAACTTAAAATATATAGGTGCAAGGGACACACGGCCATACCACACGCCTGTGTGTCTACCCGTGTGGATCTTGTTAGGCTATTTTCCAAGCCTTTGGTCACCCTCTATCAACCCCATACTCTTATAGGTTCCCTTGATAAACCTCATTGCCTGTAAACCTCATCTCATCAGTTTTACACATGCTAGGTTATTCCCTTTGTATTAAAGATTTCTATGCCTTAAAATACTTTTAAGATTGGCTCATTATTATTACTCATTGCCAATTATGACCTAGTCATCCCATGTGATTTGGTCATATTACATGTATGGAAATGTGGTAGGTCATATTTCATCCTCACTAGCAGAATTGAACATAAACATGCACAAATTTGTATGTCATAACCTACATCAAAATGAGCCAATTCCCATGGCCATATACAAGTGAACATGTATACCTTTACAAGCCTTCATCTTTACAAATCAAATGACACATACAACAAAATAAATAAAAGCCCTATACATGCCATTGAACAAAATAAAAGTATCTATATAACAAAGCTGGACAAGATGATAATGTGTTAAATCTCCGTCCGTTTTCCAATATTTATGAGTCCTTCACTCTGTAAAATAGGGAAAATAGAGGGGTAAGCATTTACATGCTTAATAAGCCCGAATAACTAGAAAGTAAACTTACCTATTAATTAGCATGTAGCCATATTAGGCAATAAGATCAACAAGCACAAAATGGTTCCCCTATCACATGCACTCAATTAACAAGATAGTCACATAACAATGCACCATGTAACTTGTCTAAGATGAGCTCATCATTCAACGTTTTCATTTTTATATCTCATGTTAATCCTGTTGAGCTTCCTGGAAATCTCAATGTATTACCCATTTACTGTCAAGTCATAAGAGCGATCATCTCATGTACGCACTCCCGCGAACCTCACATCTTACGGCGAGATTACCAATCCAGGCTAAATACCTTATAATGACAAACACCCTCAATGAGCTCAGATCTGAATTACCAGTCCAGGCTAAATTCAGACCCTAATCGAATTACCCATCCGGGCTAAATCCACAATGCACACATATTCTTCAGGAGGCTCGATTACTCAAAGAACACCCATTCGGGCTAGATACTTTCTATATTTGAGATCAACGGATTATCGTCTGGGCTAAATCCTTTTTGCAACACATGCAGGATCTCAAGTCACATGTAAACCATGGTTTACCCATCGGACTTCCTTTTTAACCCCAACCAGAACATTTATCATCATGTCATTATTAATAACACATTCCATGGATTTTCATGCCATCATCAAATACAATATTCATACATTCATAAAACATGCAATTAGGTATATTATGAGTTTACTTTAAGTTATTTGAACTTACCTGGTATTCGTCTCGGTTTCACATTTCGGTTATTCCAAAACCTTTCATTTTCCTCGATCAACCTTCAAAATTTGTTCCTCAGGGTTATTGAGCTTGAAAATATTGAAAACCCTAGCTATGGAGGGCTTGAGAATTTCAGCTGGATGAGGGAGAAGAATGGCTGATTGTTTCCTTTATTTTCCAATTTTATTTTATTGATTAGCCAAATAACCAAAATGCCCTTAAGCCCTTTCTTTAAAATTTCATCCATACATACCCATTTTTGTCCAAAAACTTAGAAATTAGGAAAATTTCTCTTTAAGACCTTCTAATTAATAATCTAATGCAATTTCATACAAATTGCTTCTTGAATCTAGGTTTTGCAATTTATTCAATTTGGTCCTTATTTTCTAATTGGACACCTTACTTATAAAATTTCTTCATGAAACTTTAACACATGTATATTCTCATATTCTAGACCTCATAATAATCATAAAATAAATATTTCAACGTCAGATTTGTGGTCCTGAAACCACTGTTCCGACTAGGCCCTATTTCAGGATGTTACAATATGAATTTGAAACGACTATCAGGTAAGTTCGTGTAAGTCAATCGGTTATATGTATAATTGTATTGATTCTATTATTGTTTTGAATTGATTGCGTGATGTATTAATGATAAATTACATGAAATTTCTCTAAATCCTTAAATTGTTTGGAAGAAGGTTAAAATCCATTTGGATTATTGTACCCTGATGGATATAATACATTACACGAGAAATGAGATCCTACATGTGTTGCAAAACGGATTTAGCCAGGAAGGGTAATCCATTAATTTTAGTATAGGAAGGATTTAGCCCGGACGGGAAATCCTGAAACAAATTTTCCAAGTAAATATGATGAAAATGATTCAGCCCGGATGGGTAATCCATTGATTTGGGTATGGAAAGGATTTAACCTGGATGGGTAATCCTAATTGACTAGATAAATATTGGACTGGCCACCCTGATTGACTCTAAGAGAAATGCTCTGTTATATTGAGGATTTAGCCTGGACTGGCAATCCAAAAAAGCCTTACAGTACATGGTATAATGAGAAATTAACCTGGACTGGCAACTCCATTGCATAAATTGAGACTAGAGATAGTACCCAAAAAAGGGAAACCACTGAATATGGATCAATGAAATATCCATCGGGAGATCAATGATTCAATGGACAAATGTATGTGAAAGTGTCATGAGAAGACATGAATTAGAATGTGTACTTGATATGATGCGCTCATCTATGTATTTTGGTATATTTGAGACTAACTTGCTGATTGATTGTGTGTGTTAGGAAAAAGTGTAATTAAATTGATGGAGGACATGCAATATAATGGCTGCGTATTTAAATGTCTGCTAAGTTTACTTTCCGTTATATGAACTTACTAAGCATGCTATTGCTTACCCTCTTTTCTTCTCCCTATCTTACAGAGCTAGCAGACTCGTGAAGATTCGAAGACGGTTGGAGCATTGTCAACACTATCAACTTGTTTTGCTTTGATATATAGAAACTTTTATTTTGTTATAATGGCATGTATAGGATTCTTGGTCATTTTGTTATATGTGTCATTTGGCTAGCCAATGTAAGGGCTTGCATGATACACTTATTCATTTTTTGTATGGCCATGGGATATGGCTCATTTTAATGTAGGTTGTAAACCTACTAATTGTGCATGTTATGATTAAATGTTTCATATGATGGTTAAATATGGTATATCATGAATGGACATGTGAAATGTGGCCAAATCACTTGAAGATGGTTTAGTTCATAATTGGCATGATTTGTGAAATAAGCTAAGTACATAATATGGCTTGTAAAATGGTAACCTTAAAACAAAGAGGGTACTATCAATATAGGTTAAGAAGAGACTTGAAGCAACATGCATGACCTTGGCTAAGAAGGTTTTCAAGGTACATTTATACCATGATTGATGTCCAAGGAACATATTAGGGTGTATAGATTTTTTAGGCTGACTAAAGGCTTAGAATATAACCTACAAAAAGGTCCACTAGGGTAGACACAAGGCCGTAGTAAACACACGAGTAGAGACACGGCCGTGTGTCTTAACCGTTTAGAGGACACGGCCTAGGATACGGGCATGTGCCTTGGGCGTGTGCCACAGCCGTGTGCCTTAAAATGAATGATGATGCCATAAATAGAATGTTCAGGTTTTGGACATGGGCAATGACACGAGTGTGTCTAGGCCTTGTAAGGGACACGGGCCAGAGATACGAGTGTGTGCTTAGCCGTGTGAAAACCCCTGTAGGTTCGAAATGCAAAATAAATTCCAATAATTCAACACGGGTAAGGGACACGGTTGTGTCCCAATGCACATGGGTGTGTGCATTGCCTCCACACGGCTTGTGATGTTTAAACCTAAAAATTCTCTAAAGTTTTCTAAAGTTTTCGGTTTAGTCCCAGATCACTTTTAATGCATATTTTGGACCTCGTAGGTCCATAAGTGGGACAATATGATTCTGTTTGATTGGTTTTAAAATTGAAATGAAATTTTATAGCCCGTAATTTCTGGTAATGTCCCGTATCCTCTCCCGGTCTCGGGTATGGGTAAGGGGTGTTACATGAATACTCACCTAATTGAGCAATATAAGTTTTTTTATTCTTCAAGCTTAAAACTAGGGTTTCCATGTATTTTTATTTCGGAAAGATGATGAAAAAGATGATAATTTTGTTATTTAATCATTTATCATCTTTTATTATTTCCACTTTCCAATTTAGTCCTTTTCTTTATTTAACTTTCCATGGATGAATCATCATACTTATCTACTAACTCCTCTTAATGGTCTATTTTCCATATCAGGACCTCTAATTTTGAATTCCATAGCTATTTAATACTTATAGCTACTAGAACTCAACTTTGCATTTCATGCAATTCTATCCTTTTATCAATTAAACATGTAATCGGTAAAATTTTCTTAATGAAATTTTTATATGATATTCCTATCATAATGCAGACCATGCAATAATATTAAAATAATTTTCCTTCTGAACTCAGATTTATGGTCCCAAAACCACTGTTCCGATTTCACTGAAAATGAATAAAATATGTTTCATAAAGAATGAATCCACAGACTTTGGCCTAAAATAGGAATCCATGAGAATCGTAATATGAATATGAGTTTGTTAGAACAAACCGCTAATAACAACCCACAAATGGGTTTATTCGACGAGATTGTCTTATCTGATTACTTGTATATATTGGTGCAAAATGCACTATGGGTTTTTCTTTCATACGTCGGCAAGTAAAAATTTGCAAAGATTTCATCTCAAAGAGTAACTGCATATGGGTTTGCAAAGGAAACTAATGAAGATAGAATACGCAGGGATAATCTACCAAGCGAACAAACATTTATTAGCATTCTTATATTGCAATGGTGAAGCTCATCAATGAGAGTTCTTTATGTGCAAGGCTTTGGATAACTGATTAGAAAATCTCTATCTTCAAGTCACCTGTAATATATCAAAGGCAATCGAGTAAGATGAATTGATATCCAAGTTGTGCAAGTAATTAGGCATTGGTGTCTTTCAAGATGATGTACCAAGTATAAGTGAGTCAGATCATGTAATGTAGATACCACGCTAATAAGATTGGTGAATCATTGTAGTATAGACAGCCAGACTTTAATTCAAAATCATAAAGTGCTAGCTTATTAGTATTTTGCTAATATGAGGTATGGATAACTCACTAAGTTTATTTGAAATTACGTTTTTGTGACATTATGTATTGTGGGTAATAAGGGAATTCGATAATTCATGGAGAAACCAAGCTAGAACCCATCGTGATCAGACGGTTGTGCTTCCTACTCATAATATGCATATAGCGGGGTGACCCAGAGGTGGAGTCTCAAGGTCAGAGTCTTAATTTTAATTAGTCTTGATAATAATATTATTTCCAAACTAAGTAAATATTTGATATGTTTAAACTATTTTGTAAAATAGGTTGTATCCTAGATTAAAGTTGCAAATTAGTGTAAATTCATCTGGTGTAGTCAATTAGATAATTGTATCTTAATTATTAAGTTAGAATGGTAGAATATCCATTAAAGAATATGTTATTAAATTTTCAGCTTATAGCATATCCCCTAATCTGACGATTCGGATGCGACGATTGAGCTGGGTATGGGGTGTTACAACCTTTCCTTCCAAAGGTTATAGTATATCCCTCAAGCTACTAGCTTTCTTGCCCTTCCCACGGGTGTCCCTATGCTCAACCTGCTCGTCTACTCTTTTTGACATATCAATCAGTGCCTTGGAACACTAGCTCAAATGCCAATTAATGTGGGGATAAAACTCTAGTCTAGAAAATTGTGCGGTTATAGGCGATTTCTTTACTTCAAATCCACCTAAGTCTTGAAAGATGAGAATTCTCACAGAAATTTCTAAGGCACTGAAATATAGCAGAAGTAATTCGAAGACAAAAGAGCTCGAACCGAATAGAAAAGCCATAAAAAACTATGCACACAAGGAGTTTGGGTAAATACTCTTAATTAAATCAATGACTGAGATTAGTGCATATCTACAATATGAGAGTCCTAAGATATTTAAACTCTATACATTTTTATCACTTAGGATTTACAATAATTACCTTGGTAATTCTACTTTTACTTCAGTCCTTCACTAAGCCTCCAAGGCTTCAAGTAAATGGGCTTCTACATGTGTTCTACAAATTGAGTCAGTTCAAGTGGATTAAATGAGCCCCATTTGATTACTTGACCTCTATGGGAAGGTTTGTGTGCATTTTTCATGAGCTTTGATACGCAGCCATAACACTTTATACACATGCTAGCAAATTTTTAAAGTCGGAACAAAATTGTTGCCAAATAGCTTTGACCTCTCTTCACCAAAAAATATTTTTCTCCTGTTTTGTAATTTGGATGAATTCTCTATCTGTTTCGTTAGAAACTAGACTAAATAAGCTTTTTTAACATATAAATCTCATCCTCTAATTCATTTTATATAATTTTTAATTATTTTCCAAAATCAAAATAAGAGATGTTACTAGCATTTTCAACCTTCCCTCACTTAAAAAAATTTATATCTTATTGTATAATTTAGATACAAGATCCATTTGTTTCAATAAAAACTAGGCTTGATAAGCTTTCAACCAATATATGGCCTAAATTTTTGGATAATTTTCAAAGTCAAACTACTGCTATTGTCCAAAATTGTTTTAATCCAAATGTTGTTGACCAAGTCATTCAAGTGACATATTAAACACATTCACCCAATAATAACACAAATTGTAAAAGCTGACCATCGACAATGACAATATAGAACAATCGCAAAGCAAAAAGAAAGAAAACTAAGAACACATAGATTTTATGTAGAAACCTTTTCGGGAAAAACCATGAGCAGAGGAGAAGAAAATTCACTTATGTCAAATTCAAATGATACAAGAGGGTTTTAGACTATATCTATTTACAGGTTGAAAAACCTTATTCTAATCAATGTCAAATAGATGAAGTGTAGCAAGGTTGAAAAACCTTATTCTAATCAGTGTAAAATAAAAGAAGTATAGTTCAATATGGATTTTACTTTTATTTTATTTTACCACTATATTTTATTTTAACAAGGATTTGAGTCCCTCAATTCTAACAATCTCCACCTTGACACAAATTCGCAGCGAACAAGTTCTTCACCATGAACTCTCAATGAACAAGTTCTCCACCTCTTTCACAAAACCCCTTAAGGGGTGTTCTTCAACAATGAACACCAACCAAGTCCAAGAAATACTTAAACTTGGTTATAGGAAATGACTTAGTCATCATATTTGTAGGATTTTCATGAGTACTAACATTTGTCACAAATATATCTCCATGAGCAATAAAATCACACACAAAATGATATCAAACATCAATGTACTTTATTCTCTCATGAAACATTTCATCTTTCGTAAGGAAGATGACACTCTAACTATCACAAAACATTGTACTAATTTGAAGGTCTTTACGGAGTTTACCAAAGAATCATTTTAACGAAATAGCTTCTATACAAACATTAATAATCGCTATGTACTCAGCTTCAGTAGTAGACAAAGCAACTGTAGTTTGCAAAGTGGTTGTCCAACTGGTTACGCAACCCCTAATAGTAAAGACATACCCTGTGAGAGATCTTCTTTTTCAATGCGTACAGCAAAATTAGAATCAACATACCCAATGACTCCATTTCTAGTTCATCCAAACTGTAAGCAAACATTAGTTGTTCACCATGTATCTATTAACTACACTAACTGCATATGATAAATCTGGACATGAGCAAACCATAGCATACATGAGAGATCCCACTACACTAGAATATAGAACACGTGACATGTAGTCAATCTCATCATCTGATCGTGGAGTCAAAGCCAATGAAAGTCTGAAGTGGGTTGCTAATGGAGCACTAACAGGCTTGGCACTCTGCATATTGAACCTACAAAGAACTTTCTTAGTGTACCTTTTCTTGCTTAGGTACAATTTATATGCTTTTTTATCTCCGAGAATCATTCCAAGTATCTTCTTTGCTGCTCCTAAATCTTTCATTTTAAATTCTTCACTAAGCTGGACTTTAACCTTTCTTATCTCTCATTTATCTTTGGCTACTATCAACATGTCATCAACATAAAGGAGTAGATATACAAAAGAACCATTATTGTTTTTCTTAAAATAAACACTACTGTCAAAACTATTTCTTTTGAAATCATGAGTAGTCATAAATGAATCAAACCTCTTGTACTACTTTCTTGGTGACTATTTCAGGCCATAAAGGGACTTTTTCAGCAAGCAAACATAGCCCACTTTTTTTGAGACTATAAAACCCTCTGGTTGTTGCATATAAATATCTTCTCCAAGTTCTCTATGCAAGAACAATATTTTTACATCTAATTACTCAAGCTCCAAATCATACATGGCCACAATACCAAGAAAGGCTCGAATCGAACTACGCTTCACAATTGGATAAAACACATCTATGAAGTCTACACCTGTAACACCTCTCACCCGTATCCAACACCGAGATAGGGCTCGAGGCATTACCAAACTTAAACATTCATAAACATACAAAATTGGGTCACCAAATTTTGCCCAAAAATTAAAACTTCTAGAATATATGCATAACGTCCCTTATACAGGCCATTGAGGCCTATAATCTACATTAGGGCGGTTCGGGACAAAACTGAAAATATTCGGTAAACTTTGGGTAACTTAAAAATTTCTAGCTTAGGAGTGTCACACGCCCGTGTGGACTCACACGCCCGTGTGGCTTGGGGCACGCCCATTTCCTTAGTCTGTGGGCAACACTGACTTTTAAATACGGCCATGACACACGCTCGTGTGAACTGTCCGTGTTCAATACTGACTTTGGGACATGGCTATGGGACACGCCCATGTGGCCTACCCGTGTCCTATACTAACTTATAAATTAAACATCCATGTTCAGGGCACTAACAACTTATTACCATATCACACATTTATTCCATGGCCATGACCACCTCGAATGCTCCTAAGGCATTCACCATGTACATATGCCATATACTTCTTATACATAGTGAACAAGCATAATCACATACCCATATCACAAGACATTTACACATATCATGGATGAATACGCTTACAAGCCAAAATCATTATAAGCCACATCTCATGGCTACATACAACAAATCACTATAAGCTAATACATTTGGCTAATCACAACAACATCTATCATAGAAAAACTAAGTCCCTATACTACCACTCACTTGAACACGTTTAACATATACATGTCAATACTCCAAAGGTAAAGGCTCATAGTGTGATGCTGCCTTCGACGATCTCCAACTCCGAGTTGACCTATCAAAACTAGAAAAACAAATGGAAAGGGGGAGTAAGCTTTACGCTTAGTAAGTCCATATGAAAATAATAAGCATTATAATAACAGGTTTCCTTAGGTAAAATAACTATAATTATGCTTTTATTCATATTCTGGTCAAGCTGTCGACTCAAGTCATAGTCAATAAATTATTTATAACTCGAGCTAAGGAACTCCAAATTAATATCCGTTAATTTTCCCAGAAACTAGACTCATATCTATTCTTACCATAAAATTTTTAGAATTTTTAGTTCAGCAAATAAGTACAGTTTATTATTCAAAGTCTCCCTTGTTTCACTGTTTGACAGCTTCGACCTTTCTTCACTAAAATTTATTTATCTCCTAATACAAGACTCGGATAATGTTCCCTTCTCTTTATCCTGAAAGTAGACTCATTAAGGATTTCATTCATAAGAATTTTAACTCGTACTTATTTTTTTTTACAATTTCTAGTGATTTTAAAAATTTGAGACAGGGGAGTCTGGAATCACTCCGACTCTATCTCACAAGAATTCAAATATCTCATGATACAGAATTCATTTGCTTAATCATTTCCTTTATCTGAAACTAGACTCATTAATCTTTAATTTCATATTTTATTCAGTCTTTAATTCAATTTCCAAAATTTTTGGTGGATTTTCAAAGTCAGACTAATGGTGCTATACCAAATCTGTCTTAGTGCAACTAGATAATAACCATCACAAAATTTGTCATAGAAATTATTCTCATAAATATCATTCATTAATTTGCACCATCGTCATAAGTCCATTTCATTTCACATGTCAAACACATGCTCATCGGTTTCGAGTACTTACCTGTGCTATCATTAAGCACTGTACTCGTCCAAACATGACAACTCACATGCATCATAATAGTGTCATATAACATACATTATGTATCATGGCAAGAACCTTTCATTTCATTTTTCATATTAATCTTGTTGAATTTCTCGAAATCTCAATGGATATCCCATTCACCGCCAATTCATATAAGTGATCATTTCATATGCGCACTCCCGCGAACTCACATCTTACGGCGGGATTACCAGTCCAGGCTAAATCCCCCGTAATATAAACTCATGGAGTGATGTCGGGATTACCAGTCCAGGCTAAATCCCTTGTAACGACAAGCACTCTCAATGAGTTCGAATCTGAATTACCAGTCCAGGCTAAATTCAAACCGCAATCGGATTACACGTCCGAGCTAAATCCTTAATGCACACATATTCTTCGAGAGGCTCGATCACTTAAGGAACACCCGTCCAGGCTAGATCCTTTCTATATTTGAGATCAACGGATTACCTGTCCGGGCTAAATCCTTTTCTGCAACACATGCAGGATCTCAAGTCATGTAAGCCATGGTGTATCCATCGAATTTTCCTTTTTATTCAATCGAGATTTTTTTGTCTTTCCATCAAGTATCTCATTAGGCATAGTCGCTTATGCAATGTACATCCAATTTAACACATTTCTATGTTTATTTAGACATTAGTCCATAAGATAAACATGGTATTGCATATAATTATAATTTGGCATTTGTTACAATATATAATCTTCATATCAACTAAATAAATATACATCACACAATGTTAACACATGAATTTAGGTTCAAGTATGAACAATAATAATATCATTGCATTATCATTGACATATGAACTTAGCTCGGTTTGGAGTACGACTATTTATTTCGAGTTTGTGCTTAACCTTGTTCAACCTCGTTCTAAGCCCGAATCTTGTTTTCCTTGATCTATAATATCACATTTAGCTTACTAAATAGTCACATTATTCATAGGGGTCCAAAAATCAATTTTTACAAATTTGCATTTTAACCCCTAAACTTTGCATATTTGCACTTTTGTCCCAATGATCGGAAATTAAACTTCATCCTATTTTCTTATGTTTTATGACATTCTGATAATTTTTTATAACTATGACAGCCCCCAATTTCCACTAAATCACCCATTTATGGCCAATTTAACAACTTTTACAAAACGGTCCTTACGGTCGTTTTCATCAAAAATCGCTTAGTAAAAATCGTTTATTAAACACACAACACTCATTTTCTACCATTATACATCAAAATACAAGCATGTCATTCATGGATAAATTTTTAAACACAAACCCTAGCTCAAAATAATCGTAGAAATAGCTAGAGCATGTTACCGGGATTTCAAAAATGTAAAGAACATTAAAAACGGGGCTCAAAATCACTTACTATTGAGCTTGGAAGTTTGGCCAAACCCTAACCATGGCTTCCTTAGATAAATTCGGCTGAAGCAAGAAGAAAGGGACACATTTGGGTTTTAAAATTTGTCTTTTAATGCATTTTACCCCTAAATGACCAAAATGTCCTTTTTGCCTTTCTTTGAAATTTTATCCATCCAAGGCCATTTTTGTCCAAAAAGTTATAAACTGGTCTAATTACCATTTAAGGACCTCCCATTTAGAATTTCATAACAATTTGATACCTCCAACATGTAGAACTTAACTTTTGCACTTTTTACAATTTAGTCCTTTTGACCAAATTGAGTGCCCAAACGTCGAAATTTTCAAACGAAATTTTCACAAAATCATTCCGTGAAATTTTAAACCATAAAAATATAATAAAAATAATTTTTCTTACGTCAGATTTGTGGTCTCGAAACTACTATTCCGACTAGGCCCTAATTCGGGATATTACAACACCTGGAATCTGACTGTAACCTTTTGCAACTAGTCTTGCTTTATATCTGGGTTCTTCAACTCTTGGAGTGTCTAATTTCTTATTGAACACCCATTTAAAATGAACACCCTTTTACCCTTAGGAAACTTCACTAAGTTCCATGTTTTATTCTTATGGAATGATTACATCTCTTCTTGCATGGCAAACATTTACTTCCTGAATTTTCACAGCTAACTACCTCGAAATAAGTAGATGTGTAACATCCCAAAAATTGGAAGTTAGTAGAATCAAGTTTGTGAATCAAGAGAGAGTGGTCATGCCTTAAATTTTCATATTATCTATGCATTTTTAGGAAATAAATAAGGTATTTGTTTGTTGGTTAAGTTTCAGTGAAACGTTTCTTGAAACCCAAGTTCAAAACCCTTCTCTCGCATTATTTTTTTTTATTTTGCACACTTTGTCTTAAACCCTACTAAGTGACATGCCTTGTTTTTAAAATAAATATTGCAAAATTATTTCAAGAATGAGGAAAAATCCTAATGGTTAAAAGAAATATGACAAAGCATGGGAATTAAATGAGGTACCAAGTTTGAATCATTTCCCTTGCGAAATAATTAAATTTTGCAAAATCCCTTTTTTTTTAATGTGTGTGCCATCCATACCCTTGAACCCTATACAACCTTTTATGTATTCTTTTAGTATTTAATTCAATTTCTCCCTACCCTAGTTGGTCACCCTCTTCCTCTCCTCTTTTCTCTTCAATTTTCTTTCTTTCTCCCATTGTTGTCGTAGCCTACACCTCCCATTTTACCATTTTTTCTTCTTCTTTTTGCATCAAGATTGTGCACCATCTCTTTTACTCTATTGCTTCCATTTATCCTCATATAAATAAGCCTCAAATGTAAAATCTTGAATCGCAATATCGATCCCAAACATTGCCAAGAAAGTGTCATTGTCGTTTCCCTCAACTAGCTTAGGTAAGATCTCTTTTCTCTTCAATTTCTTGATTAATCTTGTCAATTAAAAACTAAAATTTCCAGATATGGAATTTTTGGAATTTTAAATTATTTCAAAGGTGTTTTTATATATTTTAATGAGATCTCAAATCCTTTTAAAATTTAGCTCCAATTTTGGCCACTATGGGTGGTGGTGCGTGTGCCTATGTGCAAGAAAGGGGGTTGTTTTGTTTCTTGGGTCTTACCCATATTTTTCCAGCATTAAATTGTGTTCTTGAACCGTCTTAATCATCCTTTAATCACATATTGATTAGGGAGAGACGTTCTTGATCAATTAGCCAATCGGATCCCACAAATCGTGAAGCATAAGTACAATTAAGGATAACTAGTTTGTTATTTCGACATAGTTGTTGGGTAAAGGTTATGAATTGATTAAATGAAGGAATTTAATCATTAATTAGCTACTGATTTTCCAGTATATTATTGAATTAGGTACTGACCCAAACGCCCCAAATCATCCGTAAAGGCAAACAACAATTGTATGTAAGGTTCGCGTCGATATAGTGTAAGGAATCTAACTAGTTTGGATTCATAAAATAGTTATAATATCAACTATTGGTCAAACTCATACGTGGGTGTATGGGGCTAGTCTAATGGTAAATTTATTGAATTTATACTGAATTTTGATTTAGGTTCGTTTAAGGAATTATTAAGGAAAATTGGAATATTCAATAGTATGCTGCGATGAAGAGAAAACTAAGGTGTGGTTCCTAAACTCGTAAAATTTTTTGAAAATATTAAATATCATGTTATATTTGATAAATTAGCTTCCTGATTGAATTGTCTTAATAGCCAAATTATTGATTTCTTGAGTGGTCAAACCAGGTATGTTTCGAGCCTTAACAGATTAACATGTTGGAAAAATTGTTAGTTTGATAGTATGAATGTTTAATTGGGTTTGTAATTGCATATTTGAGTTATGAGATATGAGAATGTTTGATTGAATGATATAAAGTGTTGAGATATTAAGCTTATGTATGATTTAAACACATGAGATATTTGTTATATTGTGTACTAAAAAGGGCGCTATTTATTCACAATAAAAATTCGTAAAGTATATGAAATTGAACAATATTGATTGATACCAAAACTATGGTAATTTGAAATATTGGAACACTGTTTCCATTTACTGAAAATATGTGATTATTGAGGACATGTTGAGCATGTCAAATGAATGTGAAAAGTATAGAGAATGATTATGTATGAGATTGTGTGACATATTGCATATGCATTGGGTTGTGATTTTGTGGTTGACGGAGGAGTTGTGTGGAGTATCGGCAGCATATTAAGTTCGCATTATTCGTAGTCAATGTAGTTCACCTGAAGTACCGAGGGGAATGACAATTTATCATATTTTAACTGGCAGCTTGTCTGCATTTTTACTAACAGAATTTTTTGCATATTGTTATCAGTAGTTTTAACCATGACGGGTTTAATCCTATAATGTTTTGGAGTTCGGATGACGAGTTCTAGGGAACTCGTGGTGTGTAGCGGATGGCATGGGTAGAAACCTTCTTGCATTGCATCATGTGCATGATATATTCAAATGCTATTGATTTATGCTACGGATTGTATTTTGATGTATTGAATGGTATTGAAATTAATGATTGTTATTCGAATGAATGATGACCCATGCTCATACACAGTTTTGCATCAATTTGATAATGGCTATGTAATGATATGAAATTCAATGATGGTTTTGTGTTCTTCTGTTAATGCTAATATGTTTCACTGTATTCGATCTTTATGTTTTTGTCCGTTTAAATAATTGTTCAACTCATATTGAGCTTTTCATAAGCTCACCCCCAATAGCATTTAACTTTTCAGGTAAATCTCAAAATTAGGACCGGACTTGGCATTCGGAGAATCACCTTGGACCTCATACTATTTTTAATAAGAATTAATTAGTCTCTATTGGTTTTGGTTTGTAATTTTTAATGACTTCCTGTCGTGGCTTCGTAACTTTTCTTCTGGGATTTTTGCATGCATGGATTACTCAAGCATAATAACTAGATTATACTTAATATCGGGCTTAAGTAAAATTTGATATTGCTTCCTAGTTTCCACTGCGTTATAGAGGAATCATTTTTGAAAAACAAATCGATAAGGAAACTAAGTTTCCAGAATGACTTGAAAAATAGTCTTTCCGCTGTATTAGATTAACATTGAGTTTTTCTTTAAAAAAAGTGACAAGAAAATGGTTTTTCTAAAATAACACTATCAACAATAAAATGAATCCTAAGTATACATGACCTAATGAATTAATGCTTTTAAGCTAACTCAAAGTACAACTACGGTTTTCACTAAAATGAGTTTATTTAAGGTCTTCAAAAATAACGTAAGTTAGTTTAGCCATTTTGGTGGCTAATGTAGCCTTCTCAATCTAGCCATAATGTCTAGGCCAGGTTTAAAAGGTTACAATATGGCTCTTGATTTGCATCTATATCTTTAGCCATGTTTAAAGCATAAGCAACTAGATCTACCTCGTCGTACCTTTTTGGAGGTTTAATTTCTCTTTTAGGTTTGTTCTTGGCAATAGAATATTGTGGTACTGACTGTGGTGAAGAAGCAACTCTACTCTGAGTTTCTGTTTTAACTTGACAATTAGAATCTATTGTAGATCCTAGATCAATCTAAAGCTCCACCTACTTCACATGTGTGTTTGAACTTTCTTGGTGTAACAGCCCATTTTTCGGCCAAATCAGAATAGTAGTTTCGGGACCATGAATCTGAAGTATAAATATATATTTTATTATTTCTTTAAGGTCTACAACATAATAGAATAATTATGTGAAAATTTGGTTAAGGAATTTTATCGATTGAGTGCTCAATTTGACTAGAATGAATAAATTGCAATAGGTACCAAACCTGAGTTCCCTTAGCTAAAGGTGTTTAATTATTATGAATTCTTAAATTAGAGATCCTTAAATGGTAATTAGACCATTATACTTCTTAGTGGACAAAAATGGACATGCTTAGGTGAATTTCCAAAGTTTTGCATTAAGGGTATTTTGGTAAACTAGTATTTAAATGATTTAATAAGCTAAAATAAAGTCAAAATTTTTATTCATCTTCATCCTCATAACCGAATTTTCAAGGGAGTCCATAGCTAAGGTTTTGGCCAGTTTCAAGCTCGATTGTAAATCCATTCTTGCCATACTTTTAATGATTTATATGTTTTTTAAGTTGTCTTAACCTAATCTAGCCTTTCCAAGGACTAATTTGAAGAAGGATTAAAGTCTAAAATTTGACCCATGATGAATATGTGTGTATTTTGATGTTTAATGGTAGAAAATTTTTTATGAAAATAACAAAAAGAGGACGTATTTGTAAGAGGTTGTAAAATGTGTGGTAAAATGTGAATAAATGGAAAATATGGGCTATCATTAGCATGAAAAAGGTTCAGCTAGGCTTGGGTTGTGACGAAATTGAAAGAAATTTATTTTACAAGCCTAGGGACTAAATTGTAAAATGTTGAAAAGTTAGGGGCAAAAATATAATTTTTCCATAATGTGTTTTTGGGCTGAATTGAATAATGTGATGATTAAATAAGTTAAATGTGGTATTATAGATCAAGAAAAATGAAGTTCAAGTGTAGATAGGGGGAAAAACAAAGTAACTGACGAATAGATCTTTTTGGTCGTTTTTGTAACTGTGGTAAGTTCGTATGTTAAATAAGCTTTATTATAAATGTATTTTTAATGCTTTAATATTGTATGAATTGTATAAACAACTCTATGGACACGTCCGATGATGTTTTGGGAAGCGAGAAATCCCAATCAAACCTTAAAAATAGATTAGGATACAAGTGACATGTCACTAGGGTTTTATGCTATGTGATCTGGGTTCTAGTCCTGTACGTCCTACTGGTGGCTGAATATACCGGCATATGTTGCGGTTACTTGACAGCTTGTGTGAGCAGCACCGAGTAGCTACGTCTTGACTAACAGCTAGTGTGAGCAGGCCCTTTAATGGCTTGAGAGCGAGCATATATGTGTTATGAGATATAGGTAGCAATGGCTACATATGTGGCACCTTGTGTGTAAGGTTTTTCCTGAGTATTCGATATTATTGTTCTGAGTGGTTCATTAGGTATAACAAAGATAAGACTAAGTATGAAATTATTACGAGATGGTACAGGTATCTACTTAAAGCTTATAATTATTAATTCGTGAAATGACGATTTCAAGGTAAGTTGTGATGGAAGTGAATTATGATCATGAGATTTTTGGTAAATTGCATTGTCTTATGTTAAATTACTTGCATGTTAATGTATGGTAAGGTTCGCTTATTTCTTTCATACGAGCTTACTAAGCTATATAGCTTACTCCATTTTATTTCCATGTTTTATAGTGTCACCAAGCTAGCTCGGGTTGGAGATTATCAAAGTTCGCATCACACTATCAAACTGCTATCTTGGATACTGATGATTTTAAACATTTTGAGAATATGGCATGTATAGGGACTTGGTCATTTTGTTATATGTGTCATCATGATTTGGCCAAATGTATTGGCTTGTAATAGTCATAGGCTTGTTTTGGTAACTTGGCTCATTTTGGTTGAATTGGTTGTAAGCTTATATATATATGCATGAATGTGCAATTATCACTTATGTGATGTGGTTTATAGATGCTTGGTAAATGGTTGAATATGACTTAATGGATTTGTTGTTGAATGGTTAAGATTGGCTCATCGGTATGCTAGGAAAACTAAGTAAAATTATGCATAGTATTGGTAGCCATATTGGAACTTGTAGAATGTGAGTTTGGTATGATTTGGTTTGGAAAAATATGATGTTGCAAATATGTTGGGTGCGGATAATGGAATGACATGATTTGGCCTTGTTTGTGGATGTTTAGGTTTCCTAAATGACTTATGCCATTAAAGTTGTGGATGAGTGTGTGTGCAAATAAGGGTGACAAATGGCTTGGTAAATAGCCTTTATTTTGTCTAAACCGGTAGACACACGGGTGTGTATCTAGGCCGTGTAGCACACGTGAAACACCCCTTACCCATATTCGACGCCAGAATAGGGTACGAGGCATTACTAGACTTAACATACAAACTTTCATACAATTCCGAGGCATCAATTTGCATCCAAATTAAAACCATTCATATTCAATCACAATGTCCCTAAACCGAGCCTACAAGGCCCAAAACATACTATGGAAGTGTTCGGGACTAAACCGAGAAATTTAGAAAATTTCACTACTTAGAAAATTTTTCACTAAACAGGGGTTACACGCCCGGGTGGATATGGGACATGCCCGTGTGGTCACACACGCCCCTATCCTAACCCCGTATAACTTTCTGTTTGTCACCCAAGAACAAATTTAAGCCACACGCCCGCATGCTAGGCCGTGTGGTGGAATTAAAATTTATGATTTTTCATAAAATAGGAGCAAACTTCATATGCCCAGTGCATACACCCGTGCCTGAGGCCGTGTCATCCACACAACTAAGACATCGCTCGTGTCTCTGGCTGTGTACGCAATTCTGAGCATTCTGTTTTGCAAAAATTAGGGTGCAGGGGACACACGGCCTAAACACAAGCCAGTGGGGCAGACCCTATGTCACACACGGCCTAGACACACACCCGTGTGCCTACCCTTGTGGACAAAATAAGGCTATTTACCAAGCCATTTTGCCACCCTTTGATGCACAAACCTACACAACATAACATAACACCAATTCAAGCATACACATACCACCGATTCAACCATGACCAAGACATCAACACAATGTTCACATGCTACCATTTATCATACACAAACATCACATACTTATCAACTCAAATCTTGTAAACTTCCACATCCATGAAAAGCATCATCATATAAATTACTTATACCAATTGTAGCCAATTTCAAATGCCTTATACAAAATAAACTTTCAACCAACATAAGCCAACACATTTTGCCAAAATAATTATGACACATCACAAAATGACCAAGTCCCTTACACATGCCATAACTCAAAATGTTGAAATCATTGGTACAAACATAATTGTTGATAGTGTGAGTGGATCTCCGACAGTCTCTGATCCCCGAGCTAGCTTGGTGACACTATAAGACAAGGGAAAGGAAAAGGGAGTAAGCTATATAGCTTAGTAAGTTCCTATGCAAATAATAAGAATCATATCCAAACATTTAACATACAATTAACATGGTAATAATTGGCATAAATATTTTAAGATCTTATAATCATAACTTACTCAATGATAACCTTACCGAGGGTTCATCACATATTGAGCTCATTACTTATGAGTTTTACATACATACCTGAGTCATCTCAAATTGGATTTGCACATAATTCACTTTGGACATACTCATTAAATTACCCGTTGAACCACTTGGAATACTAAAGGATACTCAGGAATCTCATACACACAATACCATACCAATGCCATATCCCAGTTATGAATTTACATGTAATCTCGTATCGATGCCAATAGCCCAACTATGGTCTTACAAAAAGCCTCATATTGATGTCATATCCCAGATATGGTCTTACACGAAGTCTCATATCGATGTCATATCCCAGATATGGTCTTACACGTAATCTCAGTAACCGTAATGTCATGACATTTGTATCCTATCTATTCCTAAGGTTCACACAGGATTTCACGCTTGTCGAACCTTTGTCGAATATGTCCAAGGTTTAATCACAATTCATACAATAATAAAGCATTTAAAAACATAATTAAAACAATGCATCATTTGCATACGAACTTACCTCGGTACAAAAATGGTAGAAATGGTGCCTACTCGTCAAACACTTTGTTTTTCCCCTGATCTAAGTCCGAACCTTGTTTCTCTTGATCTATAATAGAAAATTTAACTCATTTAATATTCACACTTTTCAATTCAGATCACAAATCACATTTTTGAAAAATTACATTTTTTCCCTTAATGTTTCACATTTTTTTACAATTTAGTCCCTAGGCTCGTAAAAAGAAATGTATCCAATTTCTTCAAAACCCAAGCCTAGCTGAACCATTTTCATAGCTGAACCATTTTCATACTTATACCAACCCACATTTTCCATTTAATCACACTTTTACTACTTATTTTATAACTTTTACAAATAGGTCCTTTTTTAACATTTTCACCAAAAATCACTTAGCAAAAGTTATTTTTCTCACATAAAACATGTATTTTATACCATTACACATCAAAATACACACATTTCTAACATGGTTCAAACACTAGACATTAATCATACCTCAAATCAGTGCTAGAAATAGGTAGATCGAGTTACAACGACTTAAAAAATGTAAAAAGCATTAAAAACGGGGCCAGAACGGACTTACAATCAAGCTTGGAAGTGGCCAAACCCTAGCTATGGTTTCCCCTTCTATTTTACGGCTATGGGAGGAAGAAGATGGACAAATTTTGGCTTTATTTTGGCTTTTTATTCTTTTAATTAATAAATGACCAAAATGCCCTTTTCTTAAAACACTAAAATTTCTAGTACGTCATGTCCATTTTGGTCTACTAACTTAAAAAAATGGTCTAATTACCATCTAAGGACCTTCAATTTAAAATTTCATAGCAATTAGACACCTCTAGCTTATAGAACTCAAGTTTTGTAGTTTTTGCAATTTAATCCTTTTTACTAAATTGAGTGCTCAAACGTCAAAATTTTTGAACGAAATTTTCACAAAATCATTCCATAAAACTGTAGACCATAAAAATATAATAAAAATTTTTTCCTATGTCGAATTTGTGCTCCCAAAACCACTGTCCGATGAAGCCCAAAATCAGGTTGTTACAATACGGGCGTGTGAGTTGGTCGTGTGACCTCAATTTGTTCATGGTTTGCAAAACAGAGAGTTACACGGGTTAGAGACACGGGCCTGTGTGTCCATACGGCTTGCCCACACAGGCGTGTGACCTTAATTCATAGCAAAAATTTTTTAAGTTTTGTAAAAATTCCCTGAGTTATTGGTTTAGTCCCGAACCACTTCCAAAGCATGTTTTGAGCCTCGTAGGCTCGTATTAGGGACTTTATGATTGGATACAAATTGTTTTAATTTGGATGCAAATTTATGACTCGATTTGTAAATTTGCTTGCTTTGTAAGTCTAGTAATGGCTCATATCTTTTTTCGGTGTTGAATACAGATAAGGGGTGTTACAATTGGTCTTTATTAAAAGAGTCTTTAAGAGGTAAGGTACGCAGCATAGCAGTTTCACCAAAAATAACATCTCTTCTAATTACAATTTTCCTTAATTAGGACACCATAACTTAAACCCTTTAACACTAGCCTTATAACCAAGAAAAACACATTTAATAGATCTAGGCTTTAATTTCCCATTATCAATATGAGCATACGCAGAACACCCAAAAATCTTCAAATTAGAATAGTTAGTAGGATTACCAGACCATTCCTCTTGTGGAGTATTTTTCCCAATGGCAACAAACAGAGACTGGTTAATAAAAAAACATGTTGTAAATATCATTTTAGCCTAGAATGACTTTAGTAAATGAGCATTCTACAACATGCATCAAACCCGTTCCATGATTGTTCTATTCATTCGTTCTGCAACACCATTTTGTTGTAGAGTATGGCGAACTGTTAAGTGTCTCACAATCCCTTCTAATTTACAAAATTCATCAACCTCACCAGAATAGAATTCCAAACCATTATTTTGTGCAAAGGCTCTTTATCTATTTTCCTATCTGCTTATTGATCATAGTTGTAACACCCCTAACCCATATCCGTCGCCGAAACAGGGTTACGGAGCATTACTAGATTTTACAGAATAAATACAGTTAATTCATATCATTTACTATTCATATCTGAAATCAATAATATTTTCACTTAAATGGGCCTTCAAGGCCCAAAATATGCATTTAAAACAAGTCGAGACTTAACAGGGAACTCAAAGAATTTTTTGCGAAATCTCAAAAATTTTCTAAGGTGCAAGGGACACACGCCCGTGTGGCTAGGCTGTGTGTCTCACATGATCAAGAGACAAGCCCGTGTCTCAGGCCGTGTGGACATTCGAAATAAGGACACACAGTCATATCCCAACCCGTGTCCAAATTAGGGTGGTTACTGACATGAGTCATGCGGCCAAGCCTCACGCCCATATGCTAAGCCATGTGAACATTTTAATTTACATTAATTAGGTGCAGTGGCCACACGGCAAAGTCACACACCCATGTGCCAAGCCGTATGCCACACACGGTTGAGATACACGCCCGTCTCTTTACCCGTGTGAAAATACCTCAGCATTCTGTTTTACAATTTCAAATATGCAGGGGACACACAATTGAACCACACGCCCATGCGCATGGTCGTGTGTCACACATGGCTAAGACACACATCTATGTCTCTACCTGTATAGAAAAAATAAGGTCATATCCAAGCCTTATTTCTCACCCAAACTTGTCTTTCACCTACATTAACATTTAAACACATTCTCAATCCAATATAAATTATTCAAATCGAGCCAAAATAATTTTTATGTAAAACATATCAAGTCATATGTTCAAATATCTATACTTACCAAAATACCATATGTACATATAGGCATGTTCTATCAATTTTACTATCATAATCAATATGCCTATACGATTTTCATTAATCATCCATTTCAAACACATATTAGGCATATTAAGACCATTTTATATATCAAAACATACCATTTACAAGCCATACCAATAGCTAATTTCAACCAAACACATACATGCCATTCTTGACCACTTTTAGCCTATACATGTCATTATAACCTAATATTTAATTTACTTTTTATACCGAACCGAGCTGGTGGATAGTGTGAAGTATCTCCACCAAGCTTCCAACCCAACGAGCTTCTGAAGTGCTATAAAACAGAAGAAATAAACAAGGTAAGCATTTATTGCTTAGTAAGTTTGTATAACATGGAATTTAACTTACCATTTAATCATATTAAAGGTAAGCAAATAAAACATATTCCAAACAACATGGCCAAAAGCCTAACACATATCCTCAAAAATCATGTTAGTCAAGTAATCACCAAGAAATATATATAAGCTCATCAATATTCAATTTCCATATACATGTATTTATCACTTCAAGTGTTCATGAACATGTACATATCATATCTTTGTATTTCAAGTATTTATCATAGTAATTCATCTTGAATTCATATCATCTTACATCAGAACTTTACCCGTTGAATCATTTAAAATATCGATGTATACAAGGGTAGTACACATGAAGTGTACAAATCTAAAATTTGTCAATTCATATTCAGGAGTGCTCATTGAGCATTTAAACGGGAAGCTCTTCCAAGCCAAATAACAAAAAGCTTATGTGAGCTTGTAACGGGAAGCTTATCCAGGCTTAATAACAGGAAGTCATAAGAGCTAAAATTAGAAAGCTCATGTGAGCTTAACAGGTAACTCCGAAGAGCTATTATCAGGAAGCCCATGAAAGAACTTTTAATTGGGAAGCTCATAAGAGTTACGATGTGTCCGTAACATATGCAGGATCACTACCGATTAGAATGCTCATAGGAGCATATAAACGGGAAGCTTGGAAGAACTGTGTATCAGAAAGCTCAAGAGAGATTATATCGGGATGCTCTTGTGAGCTATAACGGGACACCCTTGCAAGCTATGGTGTGTTCGCAACATATGCAAAACCACAACCACTTCGGAAATCCTGTAACCATTTAATTTCATTTGTTCAAACGGGATTTATTTCTTGTCGGACATTGTCAGATATGTGATTTATTTTCATACTTAACAATTATACAAATCACATGCATATAAATCAAGCATATCACATAAATATACAATTTAGTTATACGAACTTACCTCGATAATGTTCGTGTTTATACAGTGCTAATTCGATACTTTTTATTTTCCTCTATCCAATTCCATATTAGTCTATCCGGATCTATAAGAGTAAATTTAACTCAATTTAATACAATTCATATTCAATCCAATCCAATTCTCATCTTGGGCAAAATTACCATTTTGCCCCTGTACTTGTAATTAATTCTAATTTCGTCCCTAGGCTCGGAAAATGAAATTCATGCAATTTAATCCTTATTCCAAGCCTGGATAATTTTTATATGTAAATTTGTATCCCATACAATTCATAAAATTCAAAATTTTTTTATAAATTTTATATCTTTTTAATTTAGTCCCTAAACCACAATCTTATCAAAATTCACTTTACAAAAGTTGTTTATCTATCAACAACCTTTCATTTTATACCATAAATTACATGATTCATACATGCTCATTCATGGAAAAACCCTATTACTTTGATAACTTTGCAAATTAATCCCCAAGATAGCTAAATTAAGCAATTACGATCTCGAAAACATAAAAATTACTAGAAACGGGATTAGAATACTCACCTAATTGAACCAAAATAACTTTCTATCTTCAAGCTTTTCTAAACTAAGGTTTCCATGTTTTTCTATTTAGGAAAGATGATGAAAATGATGGTATTTTCTTATTTTATTAATTTATCATCTTTTCATCTTTTACTTTCCAATTTCACCCTTTTCTTTAATTAAATTTCCATGAATGGATCATCATACTTATCTACTAACTCCATTTAATGGTCTAACTGTCATATAAGGACATCAAATTTTGAACTCCATAGCTATTTGATACTTACATCTATTAGAACCCAACTTTTACATTTTATGTAATTTGGTCCTTTACTCAATTAAACATGAAATTGGTAAAATTTTCTTAATAAAATATTTGTAGGATATCCCTATCATAATGCAGATCATGAAATAATATTAAAATAATTTTTCTTACGAACTCAAATTTGTGGTCTTGAAACTACTGTTCCGATTTCACTGAAAACGGACTGTTACAATAATCTTCGAATTCTTAAATGTGGACAACACATCGCTTCTCTGCTTTAAGAATAATGCCCCAACTTTTCTAGAAAAATCGTTAATGATTGTCAGCATATAATTAGCTCCACCCCTCGAAGGTACTCTAGATAGTCTCCAAAGATCAGAATGAATATAATCCAGCATTCCCTTCATGATATAGATTCCTCTAATGAATCAAACTCTCTTTTTCTTCCCAAAAATGCAGTGCTAATAGAACTTCAATTTACTAATGCCTTGTGCATCAAGAAGTCCTTTTTTGCTCAATTTTTCCATGTCGTTCTCACTTATATGCCCTAGACGCATATGCCAAAGTCTAGTAACATCATCATCTAACAAGGAAGAAAAAGCGACAGCTGCATCACCAATAATAGTTGAACCTTGCAACACATATAACTTGGCAGTCTTTCTCTACCTTTCATCACAACTAGGGAACCCTTGTTAATCTTTAAAAATCCACTTTTAATTCTTTACTTGTGCCCTTTTAAATCAAGATTACTCAATGATATCAAATTCCTCTTCAATTCTGGTACATGTCATACGCCACTAAGTGTTATGACAAATCCAATGAACATCTTAATTCTGATCATTCCAATACCTACGATTTTAGTGAAGCATTATTTCCCATCAAAATAACACCTTCACACATAGTTTCATATGTTGTAAACCAATCCCGATTGGGACTCATATGGAACGTGCAACCAGAATCAAGGATCCACTCCTCTCTCACTTTAGAGTTGTCAGTAGAAGCAACTAGAAGTTCACCATCACTGTAGCCTTCTGCTACATCTACTTCACTAGATTGTTCTAGTTGTTTTCACTTTTGTTCGACAATCTCCCTTTAGATCTTGTTCTGCCACTTATAGCACTCAGACTTAATGTGCCCTCTCTTCTTACAGAAGTTACAGGTTTTACCTCTATTTGAAGATCTCAATCTACCCTTAGATTTACTGTGAGGATTTTGTTCTCAATCTACCCTTAGATTTACTGTGAGGATTTTGTTCTTATGTTCTTCCATGATTATCATTAGTATCTTGTTCTTATTTCCCACGAACAATGAGACCCTCTCTTTGAGAGTCGGATCCAATCACAAGATGCTTCATCTTGTCATACGAGGTTAAAGAAGCATAAACTTCATCAACTGTGAGAGATTTGTGGCTTTACAATATTGTATCTCTAAAGGTTAAATAAGACGGGTGCAATGAACAAAGTAGAATTAACCTTAAATCTTCTTTATCATACTGAACCTCCATGGCCTTTAGGTTTGAGAGAATTTATTTAAACACATTTAAATGTTCATGCACAGACGCATCTTCCAAATGATGAGCATAAAGATGCTACTTCATATGCAACTTGCTAGTTAGGTTTTTCGACATACATAACTGCTCAAGTTTCTTCCATAATGCAGAGGTGGTCTTCTCCTTCAACACATCCTGTTGAATTTCATTCGACAGATGCAGGTGTAATTGCGTTAAAGACTTTCGACCTTTACACCTCTTCTCTTTATCTATGAATGTCGAAGGCATCTTACCTAACCCTAGCAAGGTATCCTCCAAATCCATTTGCGCAAGAACTGTTTACATCTTTACCTGCCACAACACAAATCTGGTGTTGTGATCCAACAGCGGAATATCATACTTCATGTCGCCATTATCGTGATCAAGACAAGCAACTCGAAAAGCTATTGATACCAGTTTGTGAAAATTGAACGTCTACAATGACAATATAGAACGGTTGCAAAGAAAAAAGAAAGAAAAATAAGAACATGTAGATTTTATGTAGAAACCCTTTTAGGAAAAACCATGGGTAGAGAAGAAGAAAATTCACTAATGTCGAATTCCAATGATACAAGAGGAGTTTAGACTACATCTATTTATAGGTTGAAAAACCTTATTCTAATCAATGTCAAATAGATGAAGTGTAGTAAGGTTGAAAATCCTTATTCTAATCAGTGTAAAATAAAAAAAAAGAGTATAGTTCTATATGGATTTTACTTTTATTTTATTTTACCACTGTATTTTATTTTAACAAGGATTCGAGTCACTCAACTCTAACATAATTCACGTTTATTCATATAATAAATCTCTTGTTTCTTATACTATTTTCATATTAATAACTTAAATTTATTATTTTCCTAAACATTTTAGCATAAGAAAAGTAAAAGTATCTAAGGGTACTTACCTTAATGGAAGTTCTACAACATTTATCCAAGCTTCCACAAGCTCAAATCCATCATCAATCAATCTTGAAAACCCTATCCTCATCATTCAAAATTTTCCATACACCAAAAATATATCAAAACATTAACATATAATCTTTTCATGCTTTCTCAAAGCAACCTATAACAAAAATAAAACTTGAAAATGTGTAGGAAGCTTTTTCTTACCTTAATAAAGCTTTCTCCTTCTAACTTTATTTTCTCACACAAAAACCCATGAAACCCTATGTAATATCCTGAATTAGGGCTTAATCGGAATAGTGGTTTCGTGACCACAAATCCGAGATAAAAATAATTATTTTAAAATTATTTTGATGATTATGATATGATTGCATGATTGTGTGAAAATTTCGTGATGAAATTCTATGCCTAAAGTGCTTAAATTGAAAGTAGGGACTAAATCGAATAAGTTGCAAAACTTGAATTCTAGAAGTTTTTAGTATGAAATTGTTTTGGAATATTAATGAGGAGGTCTTAAATAGAAATTTGACCAATTTTAAGTTCATGGACAAATTTAGGACATGGAAGGAAATTTTGGAAAGTTTAGTAGTAAGGGTATTTTGGTCATTTAGTTATTAAAATGAATTAAAAACAAAATTAAAAGCCAATTTTTGTCCATCTTCTTCATTAGGCCGAAATTTCAAGGGTTCTCCATAGCTAGGGTTTGTTTCAAGCTTCCAAGCTCCATAGTAAGTGATTCTAAGCCCCGTTTTTAATGATTTTTACGTTTTTGAGATCTCAGTAGCTCGATTAAGCTTATGTTAGCAATAATTCAACCTAGGGTTTATATTTGAAAAAATACCCATAGGTGAAATTTGTTTATTTTGATGTTTTATGATAGAATATGAGGTTTTAAATTATGTTAGACAACTTGTGCTACTCGGTTTTGGGTGAAAACGAGTAAAAGGGCTTAATCGGCAAAAATACCTAATAGTCACAAGTATATGTTAGAGAGAGAATTTGATGTTGCCATAGAAGGGAAAAGTGATCAGCATGTTATAAAACATAAGAATAAGGAATAAAGTTTAATTCCCGAGCCTAGGGGCAAAAGTGTAATTATGCAAAAGTTTAAGGGCAAAAGTGTAATTTTTCCAAAGTTCGTATTAAATGCTGTTTTGATGAATGTATGTATTAAATAAGATTAATTTGGCATTATAGATCAAGAGAAACGAGATTCAAATCGCGATCGAGGAAAAGAAAAGATTGTGGACTAAATTGCAAAATCTTTATATTTTGGTACCAAGGTAAGTTCATGTGTAAATAATGTAGCATAATGGTTATTTTTAAGTTATTGATGTTAATTATATGTTATGCTGAATTTTATTATGAAATGTATGCTTTGTGGTTAATTTCAAATAATATGTAAATTATGTGAACTACTTGTTAAATATAATTGTTACTGAGTATTGATTTCGGCATTCTACGGAAGACGGCAAGGATAAGTGTTCGAGAAAAAAGCCCGTTTGAACCTTAGGAATAGATTAGGATACAAGTGACATGTCACTAGGATGGTTAAGCATCCGAACTCGTTGAGTTGAGTCCGAGTTCACTTATGGATGCGAATGTCCGAACTCGTTGAGTTGAGTCCGAGTTCGTGAGATGTAACTAGGCATCCGAACTCGTTGAGTTGAGTCCGAGTTCACTTATGGATGCGAACGTCCGAGCTCGTTGAGTTGAGTCCGAGTTCGCTTATGGGCGGGTTACATGATTGCTTGATTGAATATGTGGCACTTATATGCAAATTATCCATGTATCCGAATTATATTCCGATGTGTTCAACGGGTAAAGTTTTACTCAAATGGAGGAATACTCGAGATGAAAAGAGACGTATTGGTAAGTGATGAGAAATGGATATTTTGGACAGGTATGTATTTAACCCTCGGGTTGAGTGTTGATTACAACCACGATAAGGTAATAAGATGATGAAAAATGATTAAAAAATGTGATAAGTGTGTTGATGATATATGCTAATGTTGATTAGTTTCATTGTTTGTTATGTTATTTATTATTTACATATGAACTTACTAAGCATTTATGCTTACTCCCTCCTTCTTACACATTGTAGTTTTGGACAAGCCAGTTCAGGAGTCGGGATAGGTCGAAGGCTCAGTCACACTATCCAGAAGATTTTTGGTAAATGGCTTGTAAATTTAAGTATGGCATGTATAGCAATATACTTATTTTGTGTAAATGATTTTATGATATGGTGACAGAATGGTTGAGAAAATATTTGATAATGATAAATTATGAAAATGGTAAGTTTAGATTATGTTTGATGATAAGGAAAATTATTAAGATACTTAGTGCATAAAAACTCATAAGAGGGATGAAATTTGCCATAAATAGAATACTGCAGCAACACTGACGTGAGTTTGAAAATTTACTAAAAATCATAGAAATTTAATTTGGTGATGGACTACATATCAAATTGAATCTTATTATGTCTAGTTTCACATGAAACAAATGAAACAGGTAAAGGAATTATATGTTGGAAGATATTTGAATTTTAGTGAAACAGGGTCATAGCAGTTTTTGAATCCCCTGTTCCTAATTTAGAAATTCACCATAAATTGTGAAGATATAATTAGGTGGTGTATTTTATATCCTCAGAATCCTTATTGAGTCTAGTTTCATTAGAAACAAACCTCATAGTCATATGGATTTTTTTACAGAGAGAAATTTGGTTCGTTGTAAACAGAGGTTAGACCAGTCAAGTCCTAAAACAGGGGTAACTTTAACTAATAAACTGTACTAATTGGCCTCACCAAAAATTTTATAAAAAATTAGTAGATAGGTATATGAGTCTAGATTCAGGGAAAATTTACATATCTTGATTTCGAGTTTCGTAACTCGAGAAATGATTTTTCTTGTGACTGTGATGCAAGTAGCTTAAAAGCTGTGAATGTAGAAACAAATAATCCAAAGTTCTAAAAATGTTAAATTAAGCTTAGTAACACCTCATACTCGACTCCGGTGACGGTCTCGGGCGTGGGGACGTTATATTTAGTGGTATCAGAGCAGGTTTAGTCGGTTCTCGGACTACGTGTTGTATGTACGGATTTTGCTATACATGCCATATGTATGAATTGTGATAGTGTGACGACTTCTGACCTTCTTAAATGATTTTTATATAGTAAATGGATCCCGATCCAGCTGTGGCAGATGAAGTAGAGAGTAATGCGCCAACTCCGGCTGAAGGGGCAGCGCCGACTGAAAACCCACCTCCTACTGTTGGTCAGGGAGGAGGAGAAAGGGATCGGGAAGCCTTTCTCCAAATGATGAGTGCATGGTACTCTGAGTTCGTTCGTACGAACCCAAATGTACGACCTCCCCCACCTCCCCCAATTCCTCAACCTGTACCCCCGATGCCTCAAGGTATGGATATGATAAAATTTCACAGAACCCCCGTTGACAGGATTCGTAAACAAGGGGCTGAAGAATTTAGAGCAAATATTGATGATGATGCAGAGAAAGCAGAGTTCTGGCTTGAAAATTCTATCCGGGTATTTGATGAATTATCTTGTACACCTGATGAATGTTTGAAATGTGCTACATCTTTGTTGAGAGATTCAGCCTATAATTGGTGGAAGACTTTGATTTCGGTGGTACCAAAAGAGAGGGTAACATGGGAATTCTTTCAAGAAGAGTTTCGGAAGAAATATATTAGTGAAAGGTTTATTGATCAAAAATGTAAAGAGTTTCTTGAGCTGAAGCAAGGTAATATGACAGTCTCAGAATATGAAAGAGAGTTTGTTTGATTGAGTAAGTATGCCAGAGAGTATGTTCCTACAGAGGCCATGATGTGCCGACGATTTGAAGACGGGCTCAACGAAGACATCAAGGTATTTGTTGGAATTCTTGAATGAAAAGAAATGGTAGTATTGGTTGATCGAGCTTGTAAGGCCGAAGAATTACTTAAAGAAAAGAAAAAGGTAGAGGCTGAGACTAGAAATTGGAAGAAAAGACCGATGAGCGGTTCATTTTCACAGCAACCTGGAAAGTCAAGGAATATGAATCCTTGTTCCCAAGTTTCAGCTGGGCAATCATATGGAAATTTTAAGAAGCGAAATGTGGGTCCTAAATCTCAGACTACTTCTGCGGCTAGTGTGGGAAATACGAGATTTGTTAAACTGAGTGCCAGCGGTGTGGTAGAAATCATTTTGGTCCGTGTAGAGCAAATGAATGTTTTCGATGTGGTTCTTCGGATCATTTTATTAGAGACTGCCCAGAGAGAGCTAAGAAAGAAAAATTTCAGAATGTAAAAGCTAGTGGTGCAGATTCGAGGGGAATATATCCAAGAAAAGCTGGGAGCGAAGCAAGCAGTAAGAATGAAGCCAGAGATGCAGCAGTTAGATCTGAAGGAAGAGCTCTGGCTAGAACCTATGCTATTAAAGCGCGTGAAGATGCTTCCTTACCCGATGTGATTACCGGTACATTTTCCCTCTATAATGTTAATGTTATTGCTTTGATTGATCCCGGTTCTACTCATTCATATGTATGCATGAAACTGGTGTCTAGTATGAATATACCTGTTGAGAACACAGAATTTATGATTAGAGTGTCGAACCCGTTAGGCAAATGCATGATAGTTGATAAAGTATGCAAGAAATGCCCTTTAATGATTCGGGATCATTACTTTCCGGCCGACTTGATGTTGTTGCCGTTTGATGAGTTTGATGTTATTTTGGGTATGGATTGGTTGACATTGCATGATGCTAAAATAAATTGCAAAGAAAAGATTATATAATTAAAGTGTGGAAATGGTGAAACTCTGAGGGTTGAATCAGATAATAAGAGGCATTGCCTGGTGTGATTTCTTCAATGTCGGCTCAAAGATATCTGAGAAAGGGTTATGAAGTTTATTTGGCGTATGTAATTAATACAAAAGAAGTTGAAAAGAAAGTTGAATCAGTGCTGGTTGTGTGTGAATTTGCGGACGTATTTCCAGAAGAATTGCCGGGTTTGCCTCTAGTCAGGGAAGTAGAATTTGGTATAGATTTGATACCGGGAATAGCTCCGATCTCGATTGCTCCATATAGAATGGCACCAACAGAGTTGAAAGAATTAAAGTCGCAGTTGCAAGAGTTGACTGATAAAGGCTTTGTGAGACCAAGTTTTTCACCTTGGGGTGCTCCCGTGTTATTTGTGAAAAAGAAGGATGGTTCTATGAGATTATGTATTGATTATCGGCAGTTAAACAAGGTGACAATCAAAAACAAGTATCCGTTGCCAAGAATTGATGATTTGTTTGATCAGCTAAAAGGAGCGACATGGTTTTCAAAGATTGACTTGAGATCTGGGTATTACCAACTGCGGGTAAAGGAGTAGGATGTGCCTAAAACTGCTTTTAGAACAAGGTACGGTCATTATGAATTTTTAGTTATGCCATTCGGGTTGACAAATGCTCCTGCTGTGTTTATGGATTTAATGAATCGCATATTTCGGCCATACTTGGACAGATTTGTTGTGGTGTTTATAGATGATATTTTAATTTATTCAAAAGATGAGACAGAGCATGCTGAGCATTTGAGGATAGTTTTGCAAACTTTGAGAGATAAGCAGCTGTATGCTAAGTTTAGTAAAAGTGAATTTTGGCTCCGGGAAGATGGATTTTTGGGTCATATTGTTTCAGGTGATGGTATACGGGTTGATCCTATTAAAATTTCAGCCATTGTTGATTGGAAACCACCGAAAAATGTAACCGAAGTTAGAAGTTTCTTGGGGCTAGCTGGGTATTATCGGCAGCTTGTAAATGGATTTTCTATAATTGCTGCTCCTATGACTAGACTACTCCGAAAGGATGTTAAATTTGAATGGACGGAAGAATGTCAACAGAGTTTCGAAGAATTGAAAAAGTTATTAACTGAAGCACCAGTGTTGATACAACCCGAACCAGGTAAAGAATTTGTGGTGTATAGTGATGCTTCTCTAAATGGTTTGGGGTGTGTGCTCATGCAAGAAGGAAAAGTGGTGGCATATGCTTCGAGGCAGTTAAAACCTCATGAGAGGAATTATCCTACTCACGATTTGGAATTGGCTGCAGTGGTGTTTGCTTTGAAGATTTGGCGACATTATTTGTATGGTGAAAAGTGCCCAGTATATACCGATCACAAAAGTCTTAAATACTTGATGTCACAAAAAGACTTGAATTTAAGACAGCGAAGATGGTTGGAATTATTGAAAGATTACGAGCTTGTTATTGATTATCATCCGGGAAAAGCGAATGTGGTTGCTGATGCTTTAAGCAGAAAGTTGTTGTTTGCTTTGAGAGTTATGAACACTCAGTTGAAAGTGTCAGATGATGGTTCCATTCTAGCAGAGTTAAGAGCAAAACCAATGTTTTTGCAAGAGATTTCTGAAGCTCAGAAAGATGATCAAGATTTGCAAGCCAAGAGAAAACAGTGTGAAGTTGATACAGAGTCAGATTTCAAAATTGGTTCTGATGGGTGCTTAATGTTTAAAGATCGAATTTGTGTACCGAAGAATGAGGAATTGATTCAAAAGATCCTACAGGAAGCACATAGTGGTTATTTCTCGATTCATCCGGGTAGTACGAAGATGTATAATGACTTAAAGAAAATGTACTGGTGGAGTGGAATGAAAAGAGATATTTCCGAGTTTCTATCAAATTGCTTAGTTTGTCAACAAGTGAAAGCTGAACACCAGATACCTTCGGGATTACTTCAGCCTATTATGGTTCCTGAATGGAAATGGAATAGGATTACTATGGATTTTATATCAGGGTTGTCGTTAACTCCAGGGAAGAAAAATGCCATCTGGGCAATAGTTGACAGACTGACTAAATCGGCTCATTTTATTCCGGTACATACAGATTATTCTCTTAATAAGTTGGCTGAATTGTATATCCGAGAGATTG
Organism: Gossypium hirsutum; assembly: GCF_007990345.1. Taxonomy (NCBI): domain Eukaryota; kingdom Viridiplantae; phylum Streptophyta; class Magnoliopsida; order Malvales; family Malvaceae; genus Gossypium; species Gossypium hirsutum. The sequence continues at coordinate 37,130,266 of NC_053430.1, read as the reverse complement.
TTAGACTTCATGGGATACCTTTGTCAATCATTTCGGATAAAGATCCGAGGTTTACCTCACGGTTTTGGCAAAAGTTGCAAGAGGCATTAGGTACAAAGTTAAATTTCAGCACTGCCTTTCATCCACAAACTGATGGACAATCAGAGAGAGTAATTCAGATTCTTGAAGACATGCTCAGATGTTGCTTATTGGAATTTCAAGATAGTTGGGAAAGGTACTTACCATTGGTAGAATTTGCTTATAATAATAGTTATCAGACGAGTTTGAAGATGGCACCTTATGAAGCATTATATGGTCGTAAATGTCGGACGCCATTGTATTGGACTGAACTCAAGGAAAATTAGATTTATGGAGTTGATTTAATAAAAGAAACCGAAGAAAAGGTGAAAGTGATTCGAGATTGTTTGAAAGCTGCTTCAGATAGACAGAAATCTTATGCGGATTTGAAACGAAAACAAATGGAGTTTCAAGTTGGTGATAAGGTATTTTTTAAAGTGTCTCCATGGAAGAAAGTCCTTAGATTTGGACGAAAGGGCAAGTTAAGTCCGCGTTTTATTGGACCGTATGAAATAATTGAAAAAGTTGGACCGGTAGCATATCGGCTAGCGTTACCACCCGAATTAGAGAAGATTTATGATGTGTTTCACGTATCTATGTTACGCCGATATCGTTCGGATCCTTCACATATAATTTCACCGACAGAAATTGAACTGCGACCGGATATGACTTATGAAGAAGAACCGATTAAGATTTTAGCTCGAGAAGTCAAACAACTAAGAAATAAAAGTGTTGCACTTGTGAAAGTGTTGTGGCAAAAGCATAGGGTAGAAGAGACTACATGGGAACCTAAAGAAACTATGAGAAACCAATATCCACACCTGTTTACCGGTAAGATTTTCGAGGACGAAAATCCTTAAAAGGGGAGGAGAGTTGTAATATCCTGAATTAGGGCTTAATCGGAATAGTGGTTTCGTGACCACAAATCCGAGATAGAAATAATTATTTTATAATTATTTTGATGATTATGATATGATTGCATAATTGTGTGAAAATTTCGTGATGAAATTCTATGCCTAAAGTGCTTAAATTGAAAGTAGGGACTAAATCGAATAAGTTGAAAAACTTGCATTCTAGAAGTTTTCAGTATGAAATTGTTTTGGAATATTAATGAGGAGGTCTTAAATAGCAATTTGACCAATTTTAAGTTCATGGACAAATTTAGGACATGGAAGGAAATTTTGGAAAGTTTAGTAGTAAGGGTATTTTGGTCATTTAGTTATTAAAATGAATTAAAAACAAAATTAAAAGCCAATTTTTGTCCATCTTCTTCATTAGTCCGAAATTTCAAGGGTTCTCCATAGCTAGGGTTTGTTTCAAGCTTCCAAGCTCCATAGTAAGTGATTCTAAGCCCCATTTTTAATGATTTTTACGTTTTTGAGATCTCGGTAGCTCGATTAAGCTTATGTTAGCAATAATTCAACCTAGGGTTTATATTTGGAAAATACCCATAGGTGAAATTTGTGTATTTTGATGTTTTATGATAGAATATGAGGTTTTAAATTATGTTAGACAACTTGTGCTACTCGGTTTTGAGTGAAAACGAGTAAAAGGGCTTAATCGGCAAAAATACCTAATAGTCACAAGTATATGTTAGAGAGAGAATTTGATGTTGCCATAGAAGGGAAAAGTGATCAGCATGTTATAAAACATAAGAATAAGGAATAAAGTTTAATTCCCGAGCCTAGGGGCAAAAGTGTAATTATGCAAAAGTTTAGGGGCAAAAGTGTAATTTTTCCAAAGTTCGTATTAAATGCTGTTTTGATGAATGTATGTATTAAATAAGATTAATTTGGCATTATAGATCAAGAGAAACGAGATTCAAGTCGCGATCGAGGAAAAGAAAAGATTGTGAACTAAATTGCAAAATCTTTATATTTTGGTACCAAGGTAAGTTCATGTGTAAATAATGTAGCATAATGGTTATTTTTAAGTTATTGATGTTAATTATATGTTATGCTGAATTTTATTATGAAATGTATGCTTTGTGGTTAATTTCAAATAATATGTAAATTATGTGAACTACTTGTTAAATATAATTGTTACCGAGTATTGATTTCGGCATTCTACGGAAGACGGCAAGGATAAGTGTTCGAGGAAAAAGCCCGTTTGAACCTTAGGAATAGATTAGGATACAAGTGACATGTCACTAGGATGGTTAAGCATCCGAACTCGTTGAGTTGAGTCCGAGTTCACTTATGGATGCGAATGTCCGAACTCATTGAGTTGAGTCCGAGTTCGTGAGATGTAACTAGGCATCCGAACTCATTGAGTTGAGTCCGAGTTCGCTTATGGGCGGGTTACATGATTGCTTGATTGAATATGTGGCACTTATATGCAAATTATCCATGTATCCGAATTATATTCCGATGTGTTCAACGGGTAAAGTTTTACTCAAATGGAGGAATACTCGAGATGAAAAGAGACGTATTGGTAAGTGATGAGAAATGGATATTTTGGACAGGTATGTATTTAACCCTCGGGTTGAGTGTTGATTACAACCACGATAAGGTAATAAGATGATGAAAATGATTAAAAAATGTGATAAGTGTGTTGATGATATATGCTAATGTTGATTAGTTTCATTGTTTGTTATGTTATTTATTATTTACATATGAACTTACTAAGCATTTATGCTTACTCCCTCCTTCTTACTCATTGTAGTTTTGGACAAGCCAGTTCAGGAGTCGGGATAGGTCGAAGGCTCAGTCACACTATCCAGAAGATTTTTGGTAAATGGCTTGTAAATTTAAGTATGGCATGTATAGCAATATACTTATTTTGTGTAAATGATTTTATGATATGGTGACAGAATGGTTGAGAAAATATTTGATAATGATAAATTATGAAAATGGTAAGTTTAGATTATGGTTGATGATAAGGAAAATTATTAAGATACTTAGTGCATAAAAACTCATAAGAGGGATGAAATTTGCCATAAACAGAATACTGCAGCAACACTGACGTGAGTTTGAAAATTTACTAAAAATCATAGAAATTAAATTTGGTGATGGAATACATATCAAATTGAATCTTATTATGTTTAGTTTCACATGAAACAAATGAAACAGGTAAAGGAATTATATGTTGGAAGATATTTGAATTTTAGTGAAACAGGGTCATAGCAGTTTCTGAATCCCCTGTTCCTACTTTAGAAATTCACCATAAATTGTGAAGATATAATTAGGTGGTGTATTTTATATCCTCAGAATCCTTATTGAGTCTAGTTTCATTAGAAACAAACCTCATAGTCATATGGATTTTTTACAGAGAGAAATGTGGTTTATTGTAAACAGAGGTCAGACCAGTCAAGTCCTGAAACAGGGGTAAATTTAACTAATAAACTGTACTAATTGGCCTCACCAAAAATTTTATAAAAAAATTAGTAGATAGGTATATGAGTCTAGATTCAGGGAAAATTTACGGATCTTGATTTCGAGTTTCGTAACTCGAGATATGATTTTTCTTGTGACTGTGACGCAAGTAGCTTAAAAGCTGTGAATGTAGAAACAAATAATCCAAAGTTCTAAAAATGTTAAATTAAGCTTAGTAACACCTCATACTCGACTCCGGTGACGGTCTCGGGCGTGGGGGCGTTACACCCTATGCTAAAAATTGAGAGATTGATGGTGGAAATGAGTTTAAGAGTTTGTTTTCTAAGAGATTTTAACAAAATCTAAAGTTTGATTGTTGGATCTTTAAGAAATTTTAAAAGAAAGGTAAAGAAAATGAAGAAAAGAAAAGAGAAGCCATAGGAGAATGAGTAGGGCAGCATCAAGGGAAAAGGTTGAATGGGGTTTTTTCTCATCTTTTCTTTCCCTTTAAAAATACACCAAATAGGCCTCAAGCCCACATGCTAATTTTCAAGTCCAAGTATATGAATTGAAACCCTATATACTTATATCATTACCCAAATAGTCCATAAAAAATTTAATTATTAAATATATCATCTAAATAATATTTCCATCATAAAATACTAAAGAAGATACCAAATTACCCTTTCTGAGAAAATTACCATTTTATCCATTTTTCTACTATTTGCTTGATTTCTTCTCAATAATGGAAATTGTCTATCCCAAACCTCATAATTTACTTGCAAAATTTAATAAGTCTATGGATTATTATAATTTCATCTTTTCTTTTTCCACGGAATATGATAATTGCATCTTCGCTTTTTCCTCAATAAAACTGGGAAATTTACAATTGAGTCTTTGTACTTTCCAATCTTTCAAAATTAGTCCTAAAAGTGATTTTAATCACAATAATACATATTCCAACTTATAATTATGTCAATCTGTCACTAATAACTCACTTTTCCCATTTGATTAAATTTGCACTTTAGTCCTTAAACTTTCCAAAATTTGTGATTTAATCATTTCATCACATTTTCACCTCCAAAATTCTTTTCATTAAATCTCATATCCGTAATCATTCTATCTTCATGAAAATTCTTTTATTTGGCAAATTTTCCAATTTTCTCAATAATTTACTATATTTGCTATCGGAATAGTGCCACATGTCAAACTAGCAATTTGGGATGTTATAATTATATATTTAATTCCATGAAATATTTTATAAATGATTATGTATGAAATCAAATAGTATAAATTTTAAATCAGTAAGTTAGATTGGTTGTTATCTATATGTGATTTGGAATATTTGTTTAAGTTGTGTATACAAATTTGTGATAAATTAGTGTGAATAAGTAAAATTAATTTTTAGGGCTATGAATAAGCTCAGGTGGTGGATATATATATAAATTTTGATATAAAATATGAAAATGAATTTCAAAAGTTAAAATTGTGTCCAATAATAGTAAATTAAGTGCTTGAATATTATGAAAAGCTCGTAACTAATCGCAAGCAAAGAATGTTACATTTTCAAGTCAATCACTTCACCAAAGTTTAAATTATTCATTCACACCCCACTCGCCATTCAAGCCTATTTTAGGTTATTTAAATGTTCTTGTACCATTTCTAAACTTTCCATATGACCTGGTTTCGAATGGAGGTTATCAGGGGTCATTTTCAAAGCAAAACAAGAAAATTTCCAGTCACAGTTTGTATGTATTGAGACAAGAACCTACATGTTTTGAGATGTTACTCTAGTATTGTAGCAATTTTGGTTTGAAATTTGCTTGTCTAGAGATAAAATGTCTCGAGAAAAAAGTGCATATGTCTCGAGACATGGCCTTGGGAATGTAGTATTTTAGATTAGAAATTGACTTTTCTCGAGACTTTGGCTCTTACGTCTCGAGACCTAGAACAAGGGATCCCAATTCAAAGTTGTAAACATTTCTAAAACAACATCTAAACATCCTTATTTCATTTTCATAAATTCTTGACCACTTTCCAATCTTAAAAGTTCAGTAAAAGCTCAATCTAATCTTCACAATTTCATTTTGACTTCTCTTACATATCAGTATTTCCATCTCTTGTATCAATTTCTTATCATTACAACTCTTCTATTATTTTTCCCTCCTCTCCATTCCACAACTTATATGTACATGTATGTATATATATATGAAAATATTTGGCTTTTAGTATAGCGCTCATATATGTAATATTAATTGTTTTTTATAATATTTAATATTTTTCAAAATCAGAATAGGAGAACCCAAAATCATTTTGGCCTTGTCTCACTAAAATTAATATATCTCATAATCTACAATTCCATTATTTACATCATTTCTTATGTACAAAACTAGACTCAATAGGATTTAATTTCATATTTTGTTCAACCTTTAACTTGATTTCTATAATTTTTGGTGAATTTTCAAAGTTAAGCAACTGTTGTTATCCATAAATTGTTTTAGTAAAAATATTTGTTTTTCCATGGTCCTTTGCACTAACTTTCAGTTAAACATATATAATCATTATACTTTTCATTATGATTCAATTTGATCATTTAGATTTATATTTTTATAACATATTCATTTATTTAGCTTAATACTTCTCATAATACAAATCATATTTCTCTTTCACTTGAAAACTTGGTGTTTCTACATACCATACTTCATCAAATACTTTCTATCTCTATTATTTTAATTAAAATAAACACACCATACATTTCACTCATAACATATTTAACTCAACTCATTGGAATACAATTAAATTTAATATGAAAACCTACCTCTTTTGACAAGAATTTCTTCTCTTTTGCTTCTCTTCCATTTCTTTCACAACTTCATCATTATCCTTCTCTTTTCTTCTAGTCTTCTTCACTTTCATCTAATAATTTTTTCTTCTAAATTGTTGATCATACTCTTTAGAATTTCAACTTCATTTTTACTTTTGGGTGCATTTGGAAATTCTCAAGAATTTGGGGTGGAATAGAGGAATGGCATGACCAAGGACCAAACTGTAACAAAATAAAACTTCCTCTTTATATATGTAGGCTAATGTGGGAAGCATGAAAAGAAGAAAGAATTCTCTATATTTTTCCATGAAATATCTAATTAATTTAATTAATTAAAATATTAAAATATAATATAAAATATCTTATAATAATAAAATATTTCACCAATCACATTTCAACACCAAATATTCATCAATTATCATGTAACACCCTTTACCCGTATCCGAAGCCGGGACAGGGTTCGAGGCGTTACCGGACTTAAACATTCACAAACATGCAAAACCAGGCCATAAAATTTCATCCAAATTAAAACTTTTCAAACACATGTAAATCGTCCCTTTACAGGCCTTCGAGGCCTAAAACATATATCGGGGTGGTTTGGGACTAAACCGAGGACTTTAGAAAGCTCTGGGAAAACTTAGAGAAATTTTCATGAAACAGGGTCAAACGTCCGTGTGGACACAGGGACATGCTCGTGTGTCTTCAACACGCCTGTAACACCCCTCACCCGTATCTGACGCTAGGATAGGGTTCGTGGTGCTACCTGATTTAAACTCAATCAACTATATAAAACTGGGCCGTGAAATTTCAAAAAATTTAAAAACTTCTCTTTTCACAAGCAAACTGTCTCATATACGGGCTTACGAGGCCCAAACATAAATTTGGGGTGGTACGCAACCCAACCGAGACCTCATGAAAAACTTAGAAAATTTCATGCATTAAGACTCCACACGCCTATTTGGATATAGAACGCACGTTCGTGTGCTAGGGACACGCCCATGTCTGGAACTCATGTCTGAAAACCTGGGCATTCTGCCAAATCCACATGGCCCAAGCACACACCCATGCCCTATAACCGTTTCCTTCATACGGCTGAGACAAACGGTCGTGTCTCTTGCCCGTGTACCACTAACATGCATACTGACTTTATGACACGACATAGGCACACACCTTTGTGGCCTGCCCGTGTACTAAAATGACTTTAAAATTTTAAGTGCAGGGGACGCACGACCATGACACACACCCATGGGTGTGAGCCGTGTGTCACACACGGCCTAGACACACGCCCGCGTGTCTTACCCATGTAGACAAACTAGGCTATTTCCCAAGCCATTTTGTCACCCATTTTGCACAACCTACACAAGATCATGTCAATATACAAATTTCATCACAATGGACACCAATTCATCCATAGAAAGAAAATTATATGCATTTGTCAAAATGAATAATAGCCATTATTCTAGGCTTGATACAAAATGAAGGGCTTTTGACTTGAGCCAAAATACATGAATAATTCTCTTAATACAACATCCTAATCTAGCCCTATACATGCCACCTTCAAAAATATAAATCAAACTATACCGAGTTCTGCGACTGATAGTGTGATCGATATCTCTGACTTTAAGGGATCCTTAAGTAAGCTTGGCGACACTGAAAGAAGAGGGAAGAAAAGGGGGTAAGCATAAAGCTTAGTAAGTTGCATATAAATAAATATACAACAGCAATCTCACCGTTTGCCATCATGTTTATAGCTCAAAGGTAACATAACTTAACTTACTCCTTATCATCTACTCGAGTCTCATTTTCTAAATTAAGCTTGTTACTCATGCTTATCATATAGGTACCTGTAACACTCACATCAATTTTCACCATTGAACTGTTTGGAATACTACTGGATATTCTATGAACCTTCAACATGGGATATATTACCGATGCCATGTCCCAGACATGGTCTTACACTGGCTCTCATATATGCGTGCTAATGCATGTCCCAGACATGGTCTTACACTAGCACAACTCTTAGCCGATGCGTGTCCCAGACACGTCTTACACTGGCTATCTCTGTCAAAGCCGATGCATGTCCCAGACATGTCTTACTCTAGCACTCATCTCTGTGTCGATGCCATGTCCCAGACATGGTCTTACACTGGCTCTCATAATATGGTTGATGCATGTCCCAGACATGTCTTACACTAGCCATCGTCTGGATGCCGATGCCATGTCCCAGACATGGTCTTACACTGGCTCTCATAATGTGGCCGAAGCATGTCCCGACATGTCTTACACTGGCGCACAAATCACCCAATGTCTTGGCACGAATATCCAGTTCATATCCTAAGGTTTCAACGGGATATTTCTACTATCTCAAATATTACAAGGCATTCTTAATTTATAACTTAACAACTCATACATTATCAATTCAATAACAATATGAATACAAATATTAACAGTGTGGTTGTATCATTTACATACAACTTACCTCGGATTATAAAAAGTACTTGACTAGACGGCTTAATCCGATTGCTTGGCTTTGCTTGGGTCTAGGCTTGATTTTGGAAAATCTTGATCTATAATAAAAATATGCATCCATTTAGTCACTAAACACAATTAGGCGTTCATAAATTCACAACTTTGGTGAAATGACCATTTTGCCCCAGGCCTTGGCAAAATGACCATTTTACCCCTATGCCTAAAAATCATTTTTTATCGAATTTATTCGTATTTCAAGCCTAGCTAAACTCTTTTTACTACTATAGAAATCCCAAATTCTCACTATTTTACATACTAACCACCTATTTTGCAACTTATGCAAAATAGTCCTTTTAGGTGTTTTCATGCTAACACCTTTCACAAAAACTGTTTATAACACAACTAGGACTCATATTCTTCCATAAAAACTCAGAAAACATCACAAATCCTTTCATTTCAACTCCCTAAACTGTCAATCATTATGCAAAATAGACCCCTCATTTGAAAGCCCATGAAACAAGCATACTAAAAATGTAAAAATCATCAAGTAAATCATCAAGATCACTTACATTATGAGAGGAATAAGTTGCTGTAAGTTTTAACCTTTCAAAACTCCATTTTTTCTGATATTTTCGGTGGAGAAAGAAGATGAAGAAGAAGGAAATGATAGCTAGGCTTTTAGGCATTATTTTATCACCAAATCATGACATCATCCACCTAATACTTTGACTATTTGTTTAAAATCCATCACATGGCCGGCCAACACTATTAAAAGGGTGTAATTGCCCTTTAAAAGCCCTTAATTTTGATTCTCTAGCTATTTAACACATTTGGGTACTAAAATGTAACTTTTTCCTCTTATGCGATTTAGTCCTTTTTCGAAATCGGGCTTGAAAACATTGAAATTAACTCACCTAATTTTTCATAGGCTAATAATATCGTACTATAACCTCATAAAAATAATAATAAAATAATTTTTCCTATCTTCGGATCTGTGGTCCCGAGACCACTGTTCTGACTAGTCTCTAAATCGGGTTGTTACAACGTCTGTGTCCTCAGGCCCTGTAACTCTCTGTTTATGACGTTAGCAAAACAAATTGATTCACACGGCCAAGCCACACACCCGTGTGCTAGGCCGTGTCCTCCACATGGCTGAGACACATGGTCGTGTCTTTGCCCGTGTAGCCAACACTTAGGCTATTTTCCAAGCCTTATGTTGTCCTTAATTCTCTCCCATACTTATACACCTTATAAACACACATTATAACATCAATTTAATGGTTAATCATCCTTTAGTAAAATTCTGTTAAAGCATTTACATGTTGTCATATATGTGTTTATTACCTATACTCATGTTACACCAAGTTAGACATTCCAATTCACATTCTACAATTGTCCATATTCAATCATTATAAACTTATTACCATGCCACATATTCATTCCATGGCCATGACCACCTCGAATGGTCTTAGAGCATTCATCATGTACATGTGTTATACTAATCATTCATAACAACCAATTATAAACACATCACCAACATTAACACATAGCAAGAATAATTAGGCTTACAAGCCATAACCATTTAAGCCACATCTCATGGCCATATACAATAAATCAATATAAGACGATACATTTGGCTAATCATAACAACATCTAACATAAAAACTAGTCCTTATACATGCGACTCACTTGAAAGTATTTAATACACATATGACAATACTCCGGAGTTGCTGGCTTGATAGTGTGATGCTACCTCCGACGGTCTCCAACCCCGAGCTGACCTGAGAACACTAAGGAAATGGAGAGGAAAGAGTAAGCTTAAAGCTTAGTAAGTCCATATAAAAATAATAAGCAAATTATCAACACGATTCCATGAAAATGTAATCATAATTACACTTTTGTTGATTTTCTGGTCATGTTCTTTTCTCGAGTCATAGTTACTAATTTATTTATATCCAGAGCTACGAAACTCCAAATTAAGATCTATTAATTTTCTCTGAAACTAGATTCATATATATTCTTACCATAAAATTTTCATAATTTTTGGTCTATCCAATAAGTACATTTTATTCATTAAATATACCCCTATTTCACTGTTTGACAGTTCCAACCTCTCTTAACTAAAAATTATTTATCTCATGGTACTAGACTCCAAATTGAGAACTGCTAATTTTTCTAAAAACTAGACTTACATGTATTCTTATCATAAAATTTTCAGAATATTTTGTTTAGCCAATTAGTACAGTTTATTCATTAAAGATACCCCTATTTCACTGTCTAACAGTTCTGACTCTCTTCACTAAAAATTATTTTTCTCATGGTACAACTCTCGGATGTTGTTCCATCAATTCCTCTTGAAAATAGACTAATTAATGATTTTAATCATGCAAATCATGACCCATAATTATTTTTTACAATTTTTAATGATTTCCCAAATCAAAATAGGGGATTCCAAAATCATTCTAACCCTATCTCACAAAAATCCAATTATCACAAAATATGAAATTCTTTTGCCTTCACAGTTTCTTTTATGAGAAAATAGACTCATTGAGATTTAATTTCATATCTTATTCAACCTTTAATTCAATTTCTACCATTTTTGGTGATTTTTCAAAGTCACACAACAGCTACTGTCCAAAATTGTTTTATTACAAAATTTCATTTACTCCATTCTATCTTACCAAAAGATTCGCTCAAGTATCGAGCACATTGCTCACAACTTTTCACATAGATATACTTGCACTTATTCATCACATAGTCATGCACATATGTATTTTCACTTAGTAAATTTCTCGTTGAACCCATCGGAATAATAACAGATACCCGGTGGCCTGTGCATATACCATCCTTGTAACCGAAGCTCTCCGGTACACATAGTAGCCTGCACTTAGTACTACACACGTGACTTAACCATCTGATACAAACGTAGTAGCCTGCACTTAGTACTACACACGCGATTGAAGTTAACAGGTACGCATAATAGCCTGTAGTTAGTACTACACATGCGACCTATCCATCTAGTACTACACATGCGACCTATCAATCTGGTACACGTAGTACCCTGCACTTAGTACTACACACGTGACTTACAATGGATCATTTGTATCTCTTCTATTCCGAAGTTTCAATCAGGAATTTCTTCACTTTTCAACATTTTACTAACTCGTTCTTAGTCAATTTCGATTCGTAGTTTACATCAATTGATTATTCTATAGGTAGCCACATCTCATATAATAACAAAAGATAATAACATAAAAAGAATTGAAATATTATTTACATACAAACTTACTCATTTCAAAGAAACATCATATTCCATCAAACTTCCAAACCTTTACTGGACGTACTCGAATTGTGGCTTCATTCACATAGCAATATCTCATAATCACATGGCATTGCAACATTTTCATCATAATAGCAAAACATCAAGAACATGTTATATCATCAAAATAATCACATAATATCAAATTATTCACATATATATACTTACAACTCGTGTAATATCAAAGCATTACTATTCAAATACAATATTGCATTATTAAAATCACATGAACTTACCTCAGGTTCGAGTACGACTATATATTCTGATTTAGTCCACAATCTCATCCATTTCCAACCTATACCCGAATCTCATTTTCCTTTATCTATAATACCATATTTAGCTTACTAATTAGTCACATTATTCATATAGGTCCAAAAATCATACTTTTACAAATTTTTATTTTGACCCCTAAACTTTTACATATTTGCACTTTGGCCTCTAGGCTCGTAAAATGATTTTTATTCAATTTCCTTAAATTTTAAGCCTAGCCGAATTAATTTCATAACTGTAGCAGCCCCTAATTTCCGCTAAATCACATTTTTATGACAAGTTTTGTAACTTTTACAAAACGGTCCTTTTTGACAATTTCACCAAAAATCACTTAGTAAATGTAACAGCCCGATTTAGACCTTAATCAGAACGGTGGTTTCGGGACCACGAATCTGAGTCAGAAAAATAATTAAAAAATTATTTTCTGTGTTTATTTTGTGTGAATTTATATCTGTGAAAATTTCGTGATTTAATTTTGTCGTTTAGGTGTCCAATTAAATACAATGACTTAATTGCGTAAAATGAAAATTCAGTGGTTTTTCTAAAAAGGGCTAAATTGTACTTGGCTTTTTAAATGGAAGCCTTAAAGTTGCAATTTACCCATTAAGAGAATAAGTGGACAGTACTAGACATATGTCATATGGCTTTATTATAATATTATTAAAGTTAAATAAATAATTAAATAAAATATTATTATATATTATAACTTATATCAAATTAAAATAAAGTTTTCATATTATCTTTTTTCTTGGCCGAAACTTAAAGAAGAAAGAAAAATAAAAACAAGTTAGGGTTCGGTGGTATTCAAGCTTAATTAAGGTACGAGTTTAGCTCGATTTTTGATAATTTCTACGTTTTTGAGATCGTTGCTTAGTAATCTTCAAGACTCATGCTTTAATTCTTGATTTTGGTGAATATTTTGAGTCGTGCCATTGTTGATAGTTTATGATTTTTGTTGTTTGATGATGAAAAATGAAAGATATGTTTTATATTAACATATTTTGTATTGGAGTTTTTGATGATTTTGAGTAATTAGGACTTAATTGCAAAAATAATAATTTGAGGGACTAAAATGTGAAATAAATGAAATATATGGTCTTGTATGAATACTAGGAATATTCGTCCAAACATGGGTACCTTGAAATTTTGCATATTTTGTGTTTTGTGCAATAGGGACTAAATTGTAAAAATTATAAATGTTAGGGGTAAAATTGTAATTTTCCCATTTATGGACTAAATTGAATGAAAATATGTTTGAATGAGCTTAATTTGAATATGTTTAGATCAAGAACCAAAGAAATCGGATTTGGACCGGGGAAAAACGAAAGTTGTCGACTAGCAGCCCTGTCCCGTTTTACGACGTCCGAGGTAAGTTTATAAGCAAATAGATGTATCTAATTTTAGTTAAATGCTAAATATATATGCTGGCATGCAAAATATAAATTTATATACGCTACTGCTAAATGTGTATAAGCTTGGTAACAATGTTCAAGCATTCGTTTCGACCGAGTTACAACGTCCGAAAGCCCTAAATGAACCTTAGGAATAGCTAGGATACATATGTCATGACATAGGATTCCGATATATGTGTGCGAGTAAGACCATGGCATCGATATGTGATTCCGATATGTGTTTACGAGTAAGACCCTGTCTGGGACAGTGGCATCGATATGTGGTTACATGTAAGACCACGTCTGGGACGTTAGCATTGTACAATTTATGTGATTATCCGGGTGTCCTATCCTATTCTGAATGGTTCATCGGGCAAAGATAAGTTGTATTCGAGTGTGAAAAACAAGCTAAATGACCATGTATGAATTAGCTTGAGGTTTATTTAAAATAAGGTAAGTGTGTAAATTGATACTCATTACAAATTGTGTCTACTGCAAATGAGGATTATTTGTATACTAGGTACGTGTATTTAACCTTGTGAAAATTATTGGAATGAGTATTAATTATATGTATGGTAATTTATGTATTCGGTCACATAATCAATGCATGTATGTGAAATTATATGGTAAAACGTGAGCTTATGTAATTGAGTGTATGTGAATTAGATTTGTAATGATTATTTGGCTTTGGAAAATAAATGCTAATATGTTAGTTTGACTATATAGACATTCGGTTAGGTGATATTTATAATGAATATAAATATATATATATGTTTATATATATAATATGAATTTATACGTGTTTGGATTTAAATGTGTTATGATAATATAATTGGGTTTAGTTAAATTAAGTTGATAATATCCTTGGGTTGATTATTTGCTTATGACTTACTAAGCTATAAAAAGCTTACTTGTGTATATGTGTATTTTTGTTTTATAGATTTTGGATCAAGCTACGAGCTCGGGACTGTCAGCAAAGTTCATCACACTATTTACTGTTTTGGTACGTTATAAGCTAAACTCAAATTATGGCATGAATAGACTGGAAAGTGTATGAAATGTTGAATTTTGGTTATGTATGTTTAAAGCCATGTGAAAACGGCTTAATTTTTAAGCTTGGACTTGGTTAGGTTTGGTCATGGTTTAATTTATTTTGGCTGTCATGAAATATGTTATAAAATGTATGATAACTGTGCTAGGTGCTATATGCTTGGAAATTAGTGTAACAGTGATGTTAGTTATAATTTGTATTCGGTTGTGTAATTTGCTGAACTTAGAGATTGTGTTCATTATATGTGAGTGATGTGTTTGACTAAACAAATCGGTTAGAATAATGCTTAGTTGGAAACATGAAATGTGATATAGTTAAATGATGGTTATAAGGTATATTAACTTGATTAGTTCGGTTGATAAATGGTATATAAATTGTAAGTATTTTTTTATTTAATTTGGTCGATTTATTAGGTATACATATATCCAATTTTAAACGTGACCTTTACATTGGGGAAATTTGTATATTATGCGCATGTGCATTAATAGCATGATCGATCCTAGTAAAATGTATTTAATTTACGTAGGTGATTGTTTAATAAAGTTTGTAACATGAATTCAATTGGATTTATTATGGGTTTGTGGAAGTATTAATTGATACATGTTGGGTGAGTAATAATCCATGAATACAACTTATTATAAAGTTTATTTAAATATGTTGTGATGTTTCGTAAATATATATGCCGAATGAACTATAATTGTTATGCTACCTTTGGTTAAGTTAACTATTTATGTTTTATAAGTGTTAGTCAAAAAAATTCAAATAAGTTAATAGGTATCTTTGAATAAAGGTTGTTATGAGACATGGAAAATAATTGATTATTAGTTAGGTATTATATTTATATTTATGAGAACAATGATTATATATAACGGCAATGATTAAATATATACATGGTTTCTGGTTTGAATTTACGTTGAAAGTATATGTTTTTATATATAATGTTTGTGAGTTTTGCTTGTGACTTTGAATTACTAATTTGTACAATTTGTCATAAATTAGTTGAGTTTAAAAAAAAGAAAGTTCTGAATTGTCTTATGACAAGTAATGCCTTATAACCCTAATTTGGCGACGGATAGGAGTTAGGAGTGTTATAGTAAAAGCCGTTTATTACACACCGAGCATTCATATTCTACCATTAGACATCAAAACACATGCATGTCATCCATGAGTAAATTTTTAAATACAAACCCTAGCTCAAAATATGGGTAGAAATGAGTAGATCTTGTTAAGAGGATTTCAAAAACGTAAAAATCATTAAAAACGGGGCTAGAACGAACTTACAATCCAGCTTGGAAGCTTGAAAAACCCTAGCTATGTGACACCCCTAATTTGACCCTAGTCGGAAAGCGGTTTCGGGACCGCTAAACCGAGTAACCAAATTATTTGAACATGATATTTATTGTCTAAAATAAATGTGTGAAAATTTTAAGCTTCGATTTAGTAAATTTCATGTGAATTTAGTCAATAGGGCTTATGTGTGACATTTTTGAAATGTGATAGATCAAAACATAAGGACCTATTAGTGCATGTTGAAAAAGGGGGGACTTGCATGTCAATTCCCCCCCCCATCTAGTAGTGGCCGGCCATGACATTAGGATGGACAAAGGGTGATGGGCAAAACATGTCATAGACATGTTGTGTTGGTGCATCATGGGAGGAAACAATAAAATAAAGAGCATGGGCAATAAAATATTAGTGTTAGTAGGATGAGAAACAAAAAAAAAAGAAAGGATATGTGTGATTGTCCCCCCCCCTTGCCGTGAGTTGAAGGAAAGAAAAACAAAAAAAAAGTGTTCATCCTTTGGTTCATCCTTGGCCGAAAATTTTAAGGAGGAAGGAAGAAGAAAGATTGAAGAGGTTCAGCCATGCATGTAACTAGGCTAAGGTATGTTTGATGATGTTCCATGAGATGCATGCATGTTTTAGTTGTTAGCTTGAGTTCTACCTAGCCCATGGTCTAAATCTTGCTATGTGATGGAAATGACACTCGGCCATGGATGCATCATTCTTGCTTGGTGTTGATGTTGTGTTGGTGAGATATCAAGTTATTTTTGTGACCAAGTTGAGATTTGAATTTTTGGAATGAGTAAGGCTTTCGGTTATGTTGTTTTGTATGAGTAATGGATTGTTGAGTTCATGCTATTATGAATAAAATTGATTAAGAGAGGCTTGAGATAATTAAATATGCATGTTGGTGGTAAGATGAGCATTCGGTTTTTATCATGGAAGCATAGGAAGCTTGTTAAAGTTGAATTTTAGAAAAGTTAAATGTGTGTGTGCTTGTGCTAGTGCCGAATGTGCCTAGGGTGATTTAGCATTGAGTTTGGTGTTATATGAATTGAGTTTTATGGTTTTGGATTTTTAAGTGTTGTTAAATACTTTGAATAATATATATATGTGGCTTTGAAATGTGAAACTCGGCCAAGTGGTTATAAGCATGATTTTAGAGATTCAATGATATTCGGCCGATTTGAATAATTCATGGCACCCCAAGCAAATTAGTTTTAGATGTTAATAAATATTGAAATTATTTAAAAGCATATTACCGAATGTGATTTTAGTCAATGATTCGGTTATGAGTGCTGATTTGTTTTATAATTAGCCGAATGTGTATATGTATACTATGAGGTGGTTTAGCTTAAAGAAAATTAAGGTGCTCGGAAGGTGATTGTCGTGGATAGTTTAAGTAATGAAATTTAATTTCTGTTATGTAAAGTGATGGCATTGCTGTTTGCAAATTTGAAGTTAAAAATTGTTGATTGAGCATCAAGAGCTTATGGAAACAAAGTCGGATCGTGGAAAAAGGGAAATTGGTCGAATAATCGGAATTGACGTACATTAGCGATCGAGGTAAGTTTTAAGTATTAAAGCCTATAATGTGATTGAGTATGATATGTTAAGCACATATTAAAAGAATCATAACTCTGTTGTAAATTTTTATGCATATAGCCTAATGGCTATTATGAAGTATAGGTAAGTTATTGATATGATATGTTGCCAAATGGATATGATATTATGAAGTGCTAAAAGGATATGTCAGAAGAGTAAAATTGTGATAAACCTGCTCAGGACAGCAGCAGTAACATGAATTTAGAATATCACCATAAGTTGTTGGAGTTGAATGGGAGGCTGAATAAATTATGAAATTAAAGCTTAATGAGTCTAGTTTCTTATAAAAGAAACCGCGTAAGAAAATTTATTTCCGATAATGAGATATTTAAAGTTGTGTGAGACAGTGCAGAATGACACTGTAATCCTCTGTTCCGTTTTTAGAAAATCATTATAAATTGTACAAAAATGGTTATAAGATAAAATTTATATGCTTAGACTCCTTAATGAGTCTAGTTTCAAATGAAGTCAAATAAAACACATTTTGAATTCTGTAAAATGAGAAATCTGATTCGTAGTGAAGAGTGGTCAGATTAGTCAAACAGTGAAACAGGGGAAACTTTAAGAAAAATCTGGTATTGATTGGCCAAACCTAAAATTCTGGAAATTTTATGGATGGAAGATATACGAGTCTATATTCAGGAAAAATTAACGGAAAGTGATTTGGAGTTTTGTAGCTCCAGTTATAAATGATTTAGTGACTATTGCTCAGGAAAAACAGCTTGTGCTGAATTTGAGATTGTGTTGTAAACCTTGATAAACTTGTTCTAGTTGCTCATAAGCTATTGATTAAACCCATACGTGAATTCTAAATTGTGATATTGGAAAATGATAGATGTAGATTCAGCCAAGACAGTGTATATATGTGATAAGGCCTAATGGCCGATGTGATGAATGTGAAAGTGTATATGTGTGATAAGGCCTAATAGCCGATGTGATGAATGTGAAAGTGTATATGCATGATAAGGCCTAATGGCCGATGTGATGAATGTGAAAGTGTATATATGTGATAAGGCCTAATAGCCGATGTGATGAATGTGAAAGTGTATATATGTGATAAGGCCTAATGGCCGATGTGATGAATGTGAAAGTGTATATGTGTGATAAGGCCTAATGGCCGATGTGATGAATGTGAAAGTGTATATATGTAATAAGGCCTAATGGCCGATGTGATGAATGTGAAAGTGTATATATGTGATAAGGCCTAATGGCCGATGTGATGAATGTGAAAGTGTATATATGTGACAGGGCCGAGTGGCCAACGTGATGGATGTGAAAGTGCATAAATGTGATAAGTCCCGAAGGGCATTTGTGTCAGTACTATATCCGGGTTAAAACCCGCAGGCTTTATGCGAGAATATTATCACTGATTAATGTCCGTAAGCTTTGTGCTCGTACTATATCCGAGCTCTAAAGACCCGATGACTATGTGTGGGAATTTTGTCCGGGAAAGACCCGATAACTTCGTGTGGAGATTATGTCCGGGTAAGACTTCGTAATAAGAATTGCTTATAAATATATTCAATGCGAAAGGTTAAACAGGTATGTACTCCAAGTTTATATGTGAGCTTGATTTGCACTAAATCATAAGGTAGTTATGTGATGCATACGAGAGCAATCTATGAGACTATTCCTATGATTATGTGACATCGGATCAGTGTGAGAGGCGATGTGAAATCATACGATATATTTATGTCACATGAGCTCACTTTTATGTGAAAGTTTATCTGCATATTGTATATGATGAGATGTGCATATTCGGTAAAGGGATGGTATGCCCGAAGGAAGAGTGAAATAAAAATACGAACAACTATGTTATAATTTGATTGTTATCTGTTGACACTGCTTAAAACTTACTAAACATTGTAATGCTTACTCCGTTTACTCTGTTTCCTCTGTTTTATAGATCTCATTGCGAAGCTACAGGCTCGGGGATCGTCAGCAACTAGTCACACTATCACTATCCACTGTTTGGTACTGCTATGTTTCGGATTATCTTATGGCATGTATAAAATAGACTAGTGGCGGAAGAATATTTTGGTTAATGTATATAGCCATGCGAAAATGGCTTATATATGTTTGAGCATAATGTTATAATCATTTGGTATGGAATGGTTAATCACTATCATAATTTGTGCTATTTATGCTAAAAGGGCTAGTTGAATCATGGAAACTATGAAATAGGTAAAGTCTACCTTAAAGGCAGATGCTGGCAGCAGCAGTGATGTAGATTTAGAAAATCACTAAAAATAGTAGGATTGGAATTAAATAATGAATAAATTATGTAAACGAACCTTGATGAATATATTTTCATAGGAAAGTAACGAAACGATCATATGGATAGTATGTTAAGAGATATTCAGGTTCTCGTGAGACAGGGCCAGAACGGTTTCTGGATTCCCTGTTCCGACTTTGGAAATTCATTATAAATTAACCAGAGATAATTAGGAGTAATGCCATATATGTATAGATTCCTCTCTGAGTCTAGTTTCTATAGAAACAAACGGCATCAGTATTGAAGCTCTGTGCAGGGAGATATCCAAGTCGTAATGCGCAAAGGTCAGTGTAGTCGATCCCTGTAATATGGGAGACTTTGACTAATAAACTGTACTAATTGGCCCGACCAAAAATTCTAGAAAAAAATATGTAGATGGGCATATGAGTCTAGTTTCAGGGGAAATTTACGAAACTGATTTTCGAGTTGTGAAACTCAAGATATGATTTTTAAGATGACAGTGTCGCAGTTAGCCAACTGCCTGAAAAATTTTAAAATGGACTGCGATAGTAAGCGAATTTGGTCTGTGAACCCCTCGTGTCCGACTCCGGCAACGGTCTCGGGTACGGGGTGTTACAAGCTATGTCTTCTCCATGCAAGTTTCGGCCATGGGGTAAAAGATGGACAATTTGTTTTTAATTCATTTTAATTACTAGATTATCAAAATGCCCTTAACTTAAAAATATTCTATTTCACCCATTTCATGTCCATTTTTGTCCAACAAATTATCCAATGGTCTAATTATCATTTAAGGGCCTCCAATTTAAAATTTCATAACAATTAGACACCTCTAACATGTAGAACTCAACTTTTGCACTTTTTACAATTTAGTTCTTTTGACCAAATTGAGTACCCAAACGTCAAAATTTTTGAACAAAATTTTCATGAAATCATCCCTTGAAATTGTAGACCATAAAAATATAATAAAAATAAATTTTATTGTGTTGGATTTGTGGTCCTGAAACCACTGTTCCGACTAGGCCCTAATTCAAGATGTTACATATCATCATGATCTTTCATGAGAATTATCTTAATTGAGAAATGACCATTTTACCCTTGTAATATCTCAACATTTACTTTTATGTCATTTCTCATTTTTTATAAAATTGTAATTTAGTCCCTCTTATTTTTTCTACTTATTCAATTTGGTCCTCTTTCACCAATCACTACACTTTTTGTCCTTCCCTCCTTTAAGATATTTTCACTTTTGGTCCTTTAAATTTTTGTATGTATATTCTTTCCTCGTAATTTTAAATATTTACACTAAAGCCACAATACTTTTCAAATTTTTAAAGGTTAGTCCATTCCTTAATTTAATAAATCATGTTATACGTCTTGATTCAAATTTCTTTGGTATCCTATGATTTTCACTTTCTTTGATATTATACCTTATTTCACTAAGAATCTATCGTATACAATTTACGACTAAGGGGATTTTGGAGATGTTACAATGGGTATATGGGCACAAGAAATTGGGGTACAAGAATTGATTTTATTTTTATAGTTATTTTATTTTATGATTTATTTATTATAAAATATTTTACTAAGTTTGATTAAGCTTAATTTTATTAAGTAGATAAATACTTAGAAGAGTTGAATTAAGGGTGAAACACCTTTCTGCAATCTATCATTAAGGACAACAATTAAGGGGGATTTTTTATTTTCTTTCTTTTTTGGGGTTGAGGTTGGTGGAGTTCTCCACCACAGTTTCAATTTCCAATCTTTATTATTTTTATTGTTGATTTTTTTATGGGTAGTTAAGATGGATAAATTCAGTGTTAAGATTTGGGAGATCTGAAACTGTGCTTCACTCTTCATCTTGGTATTCGCTACCTAATTCTTCGGATTATGAGAAGAATCGTCATATCATTTTGTTTCATGCTTGGAGCAGTATACTATTGTTAAAATAATTCAATCCATAATTATTGTTTTATTTTGTCGTGTGGTTGGATTGGATGATGTTAAGGGACGTCAAGAAAGTTAATGATCTAATTTAAACAGCTCACATAGTTAAGATATTTGACTTGAGCTGGGTTTTTCTTGTTCATAAACTTGTTTAAGTATTAAACTTTAAGGGCTTATCTCAGAGTTATTGGTTCTGTAAAAGTTAATTATCAGACTATTTTCACGATTAATTTACCACTACACAAGAATGGAATGGGAGGTTTGAACCTATTCTATGATCTTTGTAATTGAATTATAATAGAATGGGATGAAATTCATAGTTTATGACTAGTTCAGAACAAAAAATGAAGTTGTGTCATCAACATATTAACTAATTTATTTTTCTTTTGAAATTTTCATATTCTATTTTATTTCGATTTTTATTATTAAGTCTCATTATACTTCAATCCTTTTTTTATTTATTTTGTTTACAAAAGTTTCCGTAGTCCATCAATGAATTTAAAGTCCAATCGAGATCGTAAATCCTGGACAAGATTTGGTGTTTACAAATCTAATATTTTTACATTTATGACATTAGTTGAAATTATTTTAGCTATTATTAATAATTAATATATCCAAAAATTTATTATATTTAAAATAGTAAAATAAAAATATTTGGAATGCCAATTTAATAATATACTAGATAATAAATAATATTTTATAGGTTTAAAAATTTATTCAAATTCATAGTTTTTATTTTTTTACAATATTATGACTTATCAATTACGGATAAATATATCTACCGCAAAAACAAACAACAACTTCCCCCAAGTTATTAAAATTTTCTTTTTATCTATATAAAATATAACTATTATTAAAAATGATTATTTACCTAAAAAAATTTGAATATAATTATTTTTAATAAATCTTATTATTTTAAAATATCTCAATTTTTTCATCCGCACAGATAATACATAATGAATTTTAGTGTAACAGATTTATTATTAATATAAAAAGATAAATAGAATTATAGTCTACTCTTAAAACAATTATTATTCAAAAAATATGGTTTTCTTTAATATTTTAAAATGATAAACTCTGATTTTGGCAAGCAGTGACTTTTCAAAATAACTTTAATAACTGATATCTAATTTTAGTCCATTTTTATTTTTATTTTCCTTCCCACCATATCATTTATGCTCCCTTTTTAATTATTTAATAACATTTCAGTAATTTTTTATGTCATTAATATATAATTTTGATAATTTTTTTATTTTAAACCCTAAACCCCAAACTTGAAATCTAAACTCTAAATTTTAACTCCCAAACTTCGAACACTGAATCCCAAACCCAAACCATGGGTTCAAGGTCCAACATTCGGGTTTGGGGTTCATAGTTCGGGATTTAGGGTTTATAATTTAGGGTTTAGGTTTTTGGTTTAAGATTTAGGGTTCCAAATTTTGGATTTGAGATTTAAGATTCAAAGTTCAAGGTAAAAAAATTTATCAAAATTGTATATCAATGACATAGAAAATTTGTTGAAATATCATTAAATAATTAAAAAGAAATTATAGATGATTTGGTGGGAAAGATCCATAAAATAATTTCTCTATAATGTTACTTATACGTAATTATGACCTTTAACAGTGAAATGTCTTAAAAAATTACTACTTATCTTATGTTTTTATTTTTATTTAAAGATATGTACAATTTCTTAATTATAATAATGAAATTAAAATTTTTATTATTAGTATGTCAAATAATTATCTTATTTTTAATCATTATAAATATAATTTTTTTAATTTCTTAAATTAATTATCTCATAATCTTTGATAATAATGTTTTACAATCTTTTATGTAATTTTAGTAATATGAAATAGGTCAAATTATGTTCTAAGTCTTTGCACTCTTTATACATTTAGAATTTAGTTATTTATTTCAATTTTTCAGGAAACTAGTTATTCTACATTTTAGATTTAAAAATTCAAATTCAATTATTAACACTATTAATTTTTTTCTATTAAATTTATTACTGTAATATTTTAAAATAAAAAAACTCATTTGATAATTATATAACAAAAAAATAAATTATTATAATCGACTTGAATTTTTTAAAAAATTTGATGATATTAATAATTGACTCATATTTTTAAAATTAAAAAATAAAAAATAAGAGAATTAAATTTGAAATGCACAATAATTTATACAAGTACTGTTAATACATTTTGATAATGCTTCATGCTCAAAAAGGTGTTTTGACACGTGTAGATTATCAACCTTGAATGGTTGATTGAGGATCCATTTCCCCTATACCTGAACAAAGCTGGGGAGATGAGAGGCTGTATGTTGTTACTTTTATTGAAGCAAATATAATTCCATATGGAGAGGGCATCATTTCTTTTTCCATATTATTTCTACTTGTTTCTATGTTTTGGGTGTTTGCAATTTTTTAATTGTTTAGTTATTTTATTAGTAATGTCATTTTTTAACAATATGAATAAATAAAATTTTAATAAAAATGATAAATTTACTCTTTAATCTAACGTATAGTGACTAATTTTTTCTTTTTTGAGTAAAAAGAATAAAATATAATCTAACTTTTAATACAACGACTTCCATGATACTTAGTTTTACTTAAAATAGGTTGAAAGTGATGTCTTCACATTTCAAAAAAAAAAAGTCATCTCTTTACATTAGGATTAAAATGAACTAAGTTTCAACAAGTCAACTTATGTTTTTTTTTTTTAAAAATAAATTATTCTTGTTCAATTCTTATTTTTAAGAATTTTAAATTTGAATTTATGTTGATTTATATAAAAATATGAGTTTATATTCAATCATCTAAATTAATATGTTCAAAAATAAATTTAATAAATACACATGTATCTTATTTTCAAATATAAATAAAAAATATAAATATTAATAACTATATTAAAAGTAAAATAATTTATATTATTATTATTAATTATATAATAATAAATGAATTATTAAACTAGCTTTGATTAATCATATACATATTTATTCTTTATAAATATAAATAAACTTAATAAACTCTATTTACATTCGATTTATCTAATAGATAAACTTTAAACTATTATTTATATTTATTTAATTTGATAAATAATTATAAAATGTAAAATGGAATTGTTTATAAATGGGTGATGAAAGGCTGTAGTTATTTAGGGAAAAAAGAAGGTTTGAAAGAAATGATGGGAGGAATGGGGCCAACACAGGCGAGTGAGGATGAGTCCAGATTCTGTGTCCATGAGGACCTGTCTCCTGATTGCATGTTGAAAATGGGTTTCATGATGGAGGAAAGCAGTTGTAGATTCAGGGCTACCACACTACACCTACCAATGGCATCGAGATTACCAACACCCCGTTGAATATCTGAAAGAAGCATATGAAAACTGGAAACCCACAATTTCTCTACTCTCCACTTGTGGGGTTTAGGGACATGTTGGTTTTGATTTAAACTTACCTTGGGCCTTAATGGGCCATAGGCCTATCATATTGGTAGCCTCTATTGCTCTGCCCATCATAAAATTTCTACTCTTTTGCAAGTTAAATATATACATATTTTTCTTTTATTTTTGGTATCTAATGCACATCCTTCTCCGATTTCTCCAACACTTCAACCATAACATCAACTTGAAAGTTCCCTAAAATCATAACTCTGAAATTTGTATATAAATCTGATACTGGGTTTAGTTCAGATCAATGTAAAGTTTTAGGTCCATTTTTAGGTTTAGGCTTATCTGAAAAATGGGCCTAAAATTCTATCCAAGATTGACTCAAATTAAAAATACTAAACTCAAGCTTGATCTAGCATGTCCATATTAATTTTTTTTTAGAATTTTGTACATAAAAAATTAAATTGAAAAAATATAATACAAAAATATACTAAAAACATTAAAATAAATATTTTTGAACAAATTAAAAATATATTAAAATATACTTAAATAATATTAAGATAGTTGCAACTTAACAAGCAAATACCTCTAAAATAGTAGCAAGATTAACAATAAAGTAGTAGTTATATAATATCCAAACAATAACAACAAAAATAGTAATAATATAATAGCAAAATGACATCAAAACAACAATAAATAATAAAGGAAGTTTAGGCTAATTTAGGTCGGGCTTGAGCCAAAAAAATCCTACCCGAGGCTTGACCCATTTAAAAACGGGCCTTATTTTTGTCCAAATCCATTTTCCGAGCCTATATTTTTATCCAAACTAGAGGTGTTTATGGGTTGGTTGAGTTCTGGCCGAGTCTAAGAATGATATTAACATATCTTATGTTTGCCCAAGCCCGGCCCGAAATATGGGCTTAAAATTATTCCCAAAACTGCCCATATTTGTAAAAGACTAACCCAAGTCCATTTTAGGCCCGCCATATTATTTTTTTAAAAATATTATTTTATTTTAATATTTAATAATTTTATACATTTTTTATTTATTGAAATTTTTATATAGTCATCTTAATATTATTTTAATGTTTATATTAGAGTAGTATTATATATTTAGTATAAGTTTATTTTTTTAATGTGTTCTAAATTACATAATATAAAGTATTATAAATTGAAAAATTGATCAGATCTATTCGGGCTGGGGCAAGCTTGGGCCTTGAATGTTCAAGCCCGAGCTTGACCCATATTTTAAACGACCCTAATTTTTTGCCCAAACACATTTTTTGAACTAATTTTTTACCAAACCCTCCCAAATTTCAGACCGGCCTTCGGGTCTGGGCAAGTAGCCTAACCCATGAACAGATCTAGTCCAAATCCTCCCATTTTCGAGTGGGGCCTTTGTGCTTGGGCAAATGGCTTAGCCCATGATTAGGCCTATTTGTTTGTTTAGTACCTCAAAACACCTTCATATCTAATTTCTTTTTTTCTTAAAGCAATTATGCCTCGTAATAACATGAAAAAAAAAGTTTATTTATTACTTATGTATTATAATAGTTAGATATAAAATAAAAAATAGTTAGTTCAAATTTAAACTTGAAACTTAAACGATGAGTAATAACTTTAATAAAAAAAAATAAGGCTTCTTTTAACTAAGCAAAAAATTTCCTTCTCTTTATCGAAAATAAGTTATGAAAGTGACTCAATATTACTAATTGAATTAATTTATTGCTAACTGATATATTAAAACATGCATAAAAAATAATATTCCAACCAAATATAACATAAATATGTAAAATCCAGATGTGTAAATCATGGTACTAAAGGGATCCACTATTCTTTCAATGATTTCCTCTTTGTCTTTGCCTTTTATAATTTTTCTTTAAAAGATTTTCATTTCAACATTTTGTTAATACAAAATAGTGAGAAATTGCGAGTAATCACCTTAAACACTAAAAATTATTGGAATTTTATCAATTTGATACGTCATCATCCAAGGTGGCACCAAGGGCCAAGGCTTAATCCCCTCTGATTTTGGTGAAATTGTTTTTAAACTCTTTAATATTTGTTTTGGCCTCTAATGTATAAAATTTCGAAACCTATCTTAACTAGTATCATATGAATATGCATGTCTTCACAGCTGTTACATTTCTTTTATATATGTTTGTGAAATATAAAACCTTTATTAGCCCTGCATACGTATGGACAAGTAATAAGGTAATTGAACTCACTGTGACTGATAAGTTGGAGAAAAATGGCAAGACTTTCCTCAGCCTCATAAACTACCAAGGAGAGTTTGTTTGGCCCTGACAACATGCCTCCCTTGTTTGGGTACACCATCCACCACTTACTCCAGTCTGTACTTTCAATCCTAAACCATAACACTTGTCTCTTTATCATGTGACTTCTTTGGTGATGATTGGGGTGCTAACTTTTTTGGGTGAAAATAAAAAAGACTTGGATGAAAATATATGTTTAAATTTAAATTTTAACTAGCATATATATATATTTGTCTATAACCACATAATGACCGACCTCATAATTACAAATTTGATTCTCTCTTTAAAATAATGCTCATTTTACAGGGTTCCACCCTCCTCCAATCATGTTCAGCCGTCCACTTGGCCTCATCTTCAATTTGAAGCCGTACCTGGTGGTGCCAACTCCATTACTCCAACTTTTATTGAGCAACTGTCAAAAACTAGATTCCTCCATTCCTGGAGAGGTAGCCATGTCGGAGATCATCAAATACCTTGCACTACTTCCGCTTAAACTACGTATATGTTCCTAGGAATCTTCAATGGGTCCGTACGTAGCATGCATTTGTTAGGGTTAGCTAACCGTCCGGGTATAGAAGATGGTATATAATCCAACCCTAATTTTACATTTCTTTCTGTCTTGCAAGCCATTCCTCATGTTTATGGTATGACGTAGTGAAAGTCAAGTCTGCCGTAGTTAGGGAAGTGATCAACATGGGCGGCCTTGCTTCTTGGAGGACGGCGGCTCCTTTGGATGGAGGAAAAAAGCATTTTTTGATTGGACAAAGGCATTCATTGCTCCAATTTGAAACTATGAAATTAAATATTAGTGATTCACAACAATATCTATATTAAAGAAATATAAGCGTAGAACCAAAACTCAATTCTAAATCCACGTTGTCTAACAGATTATATATTGATTTAAAGCAGGGGTAGTGATGCCCTTATCGGGATTACCCCATTTCAACTCTTTTTGTGATTGAGCCATTCATAAGCTAATCCCTTTCCCAATCACCTTCCTTTTAACAACTTAAAATATAAAACATTAGTTAACAAAACAGCTTATATTCCAAAAGCAAGAGTTGTATGATAATCCTAAAACCTCGTGTTATCTAAGCTGTACAACTATATTATTAGTTTATTAAAGCCAGCAGAGAATTTACCAACATCAACATGTCATGTTGTGTTTTAGTATCAAATTCACCAATCTGTGTTTAAAAAGTTTGATACTGGGTGGACAATTTCGATGTTAATGCCATCCAGGTGTCCATTTTTCCATTTATCCACGTCTATTGTTTGTGATTACAAATTTTCTTACAAAAAGTCCACCCCCACAAACTTTTTCATTTTCTTTTCACCATCTATTTTAAAATTTTTAAAATTATATTATTTTTTATTTTTATACTAAAATGTGGATAGTGTTTAATAAAATATTTTTTTTATGTTAATAGACACTACTTTGCATTTTATATTTATATAAAGTAGTGGTTAAAGTTCTTTTCAAATATTCATTTGATACGAATTTATAAAAAAAACAACAAACATATTTTTTTTAAATAAAATAATTAACATTTGTTTAAAGATGTATTTAGATTTTGCATAAAAAAACTCTTCACTTGGACTGTAATCCCCTTTTAGAAAACTACTTCTACATTATAATTGATTATTTTTATTTTTATTGTCTTGTTATAATTTAAAAATTAGTGGTAAAACTTTGTTTATAATTATGTTTTATTAATTATAAATTTTAAGTTGTAATCTCACATTTCTCATAAGTTCAAATTATAAATTACATGTGGTATAAAATTATTTTAATATCGAATTTTGTGATATATATTAATTTTATTTTGTGAAAACATGTGCCATTAAATTCAAATACCATTGCTGTTATTAAATCTGGATGTAAAGCATATATAATGCGCAATGAGTTTATAAAGAAAATTTTAGGTCCACATGGCAAAAATAGATCATCTAACTCCACCTAGATATATTTATTTTGTCTTGTATAGAACACATCCTAAGAAAAGATGGATTTAATTAATATAAGTTCTCACATGCAATATTTGTAAGATCAATCTTGCACTTAAAAAGAAGGAAAATATGTTGTTTTTAAGATGCCCAGAAAGATAACTACATATTCTATTGGTTGCATGTTAATCCGCAAAGATGAGTTGCTTGTAGGTTGGATAATGGAAGGTGTTGGAGAGGCAACTACCATGTGATGAAGTTGATGATTGTTTGGATTTTGGAAAGAAAAAGGGAGTTTGGACAGATAGGAAATTGGGACATCATTGTTTTTATTTATGCTCACTTCTTCAAATCAGCTTCACATGAAAGTGGTCAGACCAAAAAGTTGAATAACTAGAAGAAGAAGAAGAAGAAGAAGAAGAAGGGAGGACGTCGTCTATGGATTCAGCTTCATTGTTACTTCACAGCCCCAATGAAAAAGGGGAAAAAATAAAAAGGGTTTGTTGGTTTGTCATAAATGGGCAGACAGACACAGTGGCTGAGAGACTTTATGAGTTTGTGTGTACTTCGGAGATATTTTACAGAGCTACATGTCAACAACAGTAGAAGCATGTAAAATATATATGTACAGCTAATGACTTAAATAAATGGCTTAGCCAATCTGTCCTCTCCTATACTCTACTTCAACCTCAATGTTAAAACATTTACCATGCTTTTTTATTTTCTTCACGGAAGGTCGTGTTTGACATTTTTATAATATATAAAATGACCCATTTTGCAGGCAATTCTCATCTTGTCTTTTTCTTCTAAAAACTAATCATGGGAGGGCCTCGCAATTAAAGGCCTTGAATGAATCCATAAAAGTTTGCAGCTTTAGGTGCCATGAATTTTCTTTGGTCTAAAAGACAAAACAAATTAAGTGCATTGAATTCTCCTTAAGAGATTCAACAAAGTGAAAGGAAATGGACGTGCTACTCCCCCACTCACCCTTTCGTGGTCACCAAACAAACCCTAGCGTTCACATAAATAATAGTCACCCTAAACTCCCCCATGCTTATCCAAACAAGGCTCATGTAATTTGTTATATTAGAGTGACTTACTGGGACATTTTTAATTAGGTGATATCCAACATTTTTCATGCAGGCAACCTGTTTCTAATTTTCCAAATCTAACACTAGGACAAACGGGGGAAGGAACAGAAAAAAGCTTAAAAACTTGTGCCACCGATCCAATTTGATAAAAAAAAGTTGTACATTATTTTATTAACAATTTACAGGGAAAAAGTGAAACTGAAAACCATACTGTCAACAAAATGCATCCATAACCCTCAAAAGAAAACACACCTTATAAACATTTTGCTACTATCAACACACCAAAAAAGTTGGTTTTCTTTACTCTTTCTTTTGGGGGTGGAAGAGAGGTTCTTTTTTCTCAACACATGACATCCTTGAGAAGCTTGTACCTGCGTGTGGTAGGCCTGGGAGAAGGAGTGCCGCTGCTCTTTCCTTTGTGATCACCACCACTACTCTCGTCTCGATCGTGTTGCTTGATCTTGTCACCCGAATACTCGGATCGGTTTACGATTATTCCACTTCCGTTTCCACCTGATGATTTCTTTGAAGAGCTTCCATGCCTTGAGTTTCTTTCTTCGCTTTGGCACCAATCACACAGTCCAATTGGCTCTGCCAACTCGCTGTAATAGTTGCTGCAATACCTGCAAGGATAAACAAGTCGTTTCGAGCCATAAAATAAGAGAAACTTAAAAGATTTTTCTTTGTTTTTTTATATAAAAAAATTGGGTATTAAAAAACATGAAATATGGTTTATCTATAATAAGATGATGATAGCTTAGGATGTTGAGTTGGGGTTTTACGAAACCATGTTGGTTGGTGGTGCTTGGGGGAGATGTGGTGGGCATCCAGTTATCTACTTGGTAAGATAATTCAGTTAGGGGTAGCTTTCAAGCCCAGTGATGATGATGATGATGAAGATGATGGAAAGAGAGAATAATACATACGAGTGTTGAAAGCGGTGGTGGCACTTGTTACAGCGGAAGAGTTTGTCAGGAAAACCAACGTCGCCGCACATGCAGCAGACAGTTTGAAGATCCACCATTACTGAAGGAGGAGTTGAATTATATATGCTGAAAAACAAGAGAATAAGAAGAGGTAGAAGAAGATGGCTTGAAAAAGAAAGAAAAAAGAAAAGAGCGCGAGAAAGGGGCCGGAGGTGGGGTGATGAAGATAACTACAAGAGAGCCATACTATATATCTATATAAAGAAAGAGGATGGTTTCAGAATTCAGAGTCGGTGTATGAATTCCCATACATTAATTTTTTAACCATTTATGTACCAAAAAGAAATTGATTAATTTATATATCTTCATAGGTAGACCACAGGTTGCTTGCAGTCGTTTTCAGTTAGAGAAAGAGAGAGAGGGAGAGAAAGATGTGAACCTTAAAATTTATGTGCAAGAAAATGACATTTATGTCCTTTGAGGATTTCTTTTTACCTTTTTTTTTCCATCTTTTGTATATTAATTAATTAATTAATTTAACTTTTTCTGGTTCTTGTTCCTTTGCCATTTACTATTGGCAACTTATGAGCTCCTACGCTACCCCACGCTCCTCTCCTTCCCATTTAAATTAAGAAACATGTTTGCCATCGCGCTATATACCTCAAAACTTCATTTCTTTATTTTTAAAACAAAATATTCATGATTATTTTTAAGTAAGATTAAATAATTGCCCAAGTATCAAATACATAATTGATTTCTGTTGTAAACTTGGGTAATGTTTGATTCATATAAAAAACTTACAAAAAAATGTTTTTATCCTTTTTATATTTGTTTTACGGAAAATGATTAATTAATCAACATAAAAAAAAACCTTTTTTTTTCTAAAATATGACTTTTCTTTTGAATGAGCTTGAATCATTTTTTGAAAAGAATCTCTAATGAATAATTTGATTTTTTTAACCAAATCAAATATTATATTAAAAATAATTTTTTAATTTTATTTTTTAAAATATTTAAAAATAATATGAAATTGATTTCAACTATTGTAGCTGACATGGCACTGAAAGCGCTTTCAGCTGGGCGTGCTTTCAGTGCATTTTTTTGCCATGACACTGAAAAGCGCCCTGTAGGGAGTGTTTTCACTCTCCCGATTTCAACTGCTGCAAAGTTCCCACTCATCCATTAAACATCCCGATATAATATTTTCTAAATCATTTTGCCACTCACCCCCTGCTGTATAAATGGATCATTTTCAACATCAGCGTCATAAGTCAATTTCAAGCATACTGAATTGCACGAAGAGGAAGTTCGCAAGACATTCGTAAGGCATAATTTCGAGCAAACACGTAATTACATCAAGTAAGGTTCGATTTTTGTTGTTCATATATAATTACAACTCTATTTTTCTGCATAATGTTTTTGTTTCCAACATACGAAATAGGTTATTTCGTTGAAATGAGTGAACAAATTAATGTTTTTGTTTATTACGACAATGAAGTTCGTGACACCGACATTAGGGTTATTTTTTCATTGGAGAACACAACGCGATTGGCTTTCAACTCGAACATACAATTGCTAGAGCTCCGTGCATGAATTAGATGAAAAATCATCAAATCCACCTAAATGAGAGTATCGTTATTGAAATATCGATTCTGTGTTTCTGTCGACCCAATCAAATATAAGGATTTCAATATCAAAGGTGCAAAGGGGATGGAGGCGATGGTCCAAATGCATATTGCTAGTAGATCACCAATACTCTAGTTATATGTGGAGTTTGCAAACACAGATGAAGGCGGTCAGAGGTCGACATATGTTCCAATTCGAGAGGCTAGAATAGAAGAGCAAGCTGAAAGTCTAATGACACAATTGTGTGTTGGGTTCACGACTTTGTTAGAAAGTTCCTATTATAATATCCTGGAATCATCAATGGGAAGACACTCATCGGTTTCAGCCTTAGATTTCAATCGTAATAAACAGAACATCTAGCAGTTAGGCTTTGGCGGTAACCCAAAATACTAGACCTAGCATGACACTTAGTTAGTGGATTTGATTTCAACTTTAGTCAATCGATATTTTGCATCGAGAAAACTTATAAAGGTATGGCATCAAGTTCCATCGATAGGCAATTCGTAGGTGATTTTGGTTGTTCCGACAACTATACAAGAAGGGATGATGAACTCGTTACAACCTCTACCAGTGAGAGGACATCCAATCTTAGACATGCTGGGGGGTTTAAGATTAAAAAGAACATTGAATCTGATGATGATCTAATCCGAGAGTTCGAGTTAGATGGTTCAAAAATTACATTATTTTTTAAACTAGAGTCGATTCTAACTAAACCAGAAAATGAAAGTTCAGACGGTGAAGGTCTAGACGAAGATGACAAAGAAGATCCGCGGTTTAAGGTAAATTCACCTCTGATTCACATAAATAATGTGGATCTCTCAACAGAATGTGGGTTGGAGTTTTTAAAATTCCTACACAAAAGACAGAGCCAAGCAAGTTCTTTACTAGATTCAAGTGATTTAGAAGCGGAGAATGAGTTTTCCTCTAAAAATGCTTTTGTCACAGCAGTGAAGCGATATGACATAAAGAATGAGGTACACTTCTATGTTGTTAAATCATGATCAGAGAAATTTAAGGCAAAATGTACAATGAGAAACAATAGATGTGCATGGAAAACCATGGCTTCTTTGAAGAAAAAGACGTGGTTGTAAACCATAAAGAAATATATCGCTCCACATACGTGTGTTGCCACGGGTAATGCATTAAGTTTGTTTGATATTTGTGGTATTGAATTCCTAATTTTAATGTACTTGTGTTGTTACAGGTATTATATAGAATCATCCAAACTTGGATTTAGAGATGTTCATGAACATAATATTACCTATGGTGAAAGTGAGTCATAGAATTTCCATGTCGATTTTATTAAAAATGTAACCACCCCTTAACCCCGTCCCGTCACTAGAATAGGATTACGGAGCATTACCAGTCTTTACAATACTTTTATGCATTAGACGGGGATAATTATGATACATAAATTAAAATTATGTCATTTTGTATCTTAAATGGGCCTATATTGATTACTATAAACATTTGAATCCAACTGGGGTTCGATCGGAAGCTTATAAAAATTTTCGTGAAAACTTAAAAATTCCCTTTTGTGAACAGTGTCACACGCCCGTGTGACCTGGGGGACACACCCGTGTACCCTTCTTACACGTCCGTGTGGGAACACCGTGTTGTTTTTCTTTAGAATCTGTTAATTTTGCACGGCCAAAGCGCACGCCCGTGCGCGAGCCGTGTGTCTCACACGATCTGATCACATGTTCGTGTGACCTGGCCGTGTGGACTTATGATGAGCTTTGTTTTGCAAGTTACTAACCCTGTAAAAACTTAAGCTTTAAGATAACATTTTTACCGACTCTCGACATGATTAAAACTCGATTAAACATATTTAATGCTAACCCAACTTGACAATAAAACATTCAACCAATGTACTCTCAGTGGTACCACAATCTAGATTGACTTAAAATTTTTGTGTACAATCTTAAACAACTTACTTATATTAATCTTCAAGCATGCATATTTCATTTTATGACCTAACATCTTTAAACCATTCTTGAACATTTTTACTCTATTAACTTAATAGCCTAGGTACATGTCATTATCAACAATTAACATATTTTACCTTGTTGAGTTCGGGATCGGCTTAGGATGCTGATTCGACGATCTTTCTATAACCTAACCTTCCCACGGAAACAAACCGTACGCCGAGTATAAACTCAGTGATATTTCCATAAACAGAAGTACTGAATAGTGTAAGAAATTGAACATTTACTTAACTCATTTATTAATCGTAATAAACTTATAAGTCACTAAATAATAATACTCGTCATTCATATATATACATTCGGGCTTTAAACTTTAACTTCATAGTCTCTATACTTCAGTCATATAACTTAATTTCATAACATATAAACCTTACCATTTGATTCGGTCTACCTTCATTGTCCATTTATACCTTTCATTAGCAGTCAACATTCATGTATTCTTAAACTTTAAGCATTATTTTAGAATCTTAATACTTCAACCGTTTACTCTTCATTATTTAGCTTTAAAACCTTATTAATCGATCTTCAATATACTTTTATTACTATACAGTAATCTTCATCTGTTATATAATCAAGCAATCTTTATAGACATAACAGTTAATGAATAATAAATTAATAACATTCATTCTTTGAAATCCTTGATTATCCCCATTAACATGACTCAAACCCGACGGATACACGGACTTCAATCCAACCCACACACCAGGGATATTTCACGGTGTTTCATCGGCCGAAGCCGGAATACGCCGTATCAGTAACAGTAACAGTAACAGTGACGGTACACAAAGTACCTCATCGAAACAAATCCGAAACAGTAACAGTAACAGTCAGGTACAAAGTACCTCTTTGGAACAAATCCGGAACAGTCACAGTAGTCAACACATATAGTGTCTCATCGACACACAGTCGGAATATCCCTAACTCCTCTGGTCCTATGGCATGCCAACTATATCCGACTAGGCCGACATTGTTAATATGGTATCCAGTCAACTTTCAATTTCCACTTTCCATTCTTAATTTACTTTTCTCTTCATTTCAATACCTTTCCATATCAATTCACATATAATTAAATTTCAATACAATATACATTTTTCAATTTTCCATTCACTATTCACATATTCTATTCAATATCAATAATCATTAATAATTTATGAATTTTTATTCAATTCAATACTATAATACTAATAATAATAATAATAATAATAATAATACTTACCATTCATATAAATAATAAATTCAACAAATAATTATTAAATTTGGTTTATAGAAATACAACCCGTATTTTCTCGAGCTAACTCCCATTGTCTTTGCTATTTTTCCTTGCTTAGCTGAGATTTCCCGAGACAACATTACCTATGGCAATTAAAACAATTCATTCATTAATTCACTACTAATTATATCTAATTAATACAATTTCTACTTTAATTTCAATTTAATCTTAACTAAATTCACTTACTTTTTCTATCTTAATTCATACTTCATTTCTATTCAAATTTTGTTCAAACTCATACTTAACTATTAATTTTCCAGCATATTTTCTTAATTTCGAAATTTCATCAATTTAGTCCCTACAACATAAAATTTATAAATTACTTTACAATTCAATCCTTATTTCATTTCTAACTTGAATTTCTATCAATTTAACCCTTATTTCATCATTTTACTCAACATGAACATTATCTAGAAATCTAATAACTTTCAAAATGTCAACTTAATTTCATCAAAACTTTGTTTTAAAGCTTTTAAAACATCAAAATTAAGTAAAAATGACCAAATTGACTTACTTATTAAAGTGTAAAGCTTCAAAACCTTGATTTTCCCTTTTCTCCCTTTCTTTCTTTCTTTCCTTTCTTTCTCCCCTGTTCTTCTCTGTTTCGTTTTCTTTGTTTCTCTTTTTCATTTCTTTTATTTCATTTATTTCTTTGTTTTTTTAATTAAACGATTAAACTATTATAATATTTATTATTTGTACATGTGTATATTTATTAATACACATGTATTCATTTATCACCTCACACCTGTCATAACTTTTATTTATTTATTTAATATAAAATAATATTAATATAATAAACTTTAATTATTATTATTATTTTACTTATATAATAAGTAAATACACATGTATAATACATGTATACCATTTATATCTGTACACATTTAACTTATTTTAACCATACATTTGTCACCCCTTTTTGGCTTATTTACTTATTTAGTCCCTTCACTTTTCTTTATTCTATAATTAAACTTTCACTCTTCATTCAATTTAATCCTTTTATCTAATTATCTTTAATTTAAGTTAATTCACTTCATTAAACTTTAAATTAATCACTCACTTAACTTCGTAAATATTTTTAATAAATATTTACGAATCCATTTTTCAGAAACGGAGACCCGAAAATGTACTTTTTCAATAACTGTAAAATTCAGGTCATTAAAGAAAATATGCATAGCCAGTACGAATACATGTTGTCGTACTACAAGGTGTGTATCACAAAGTAGAAGGCCTTGGAGAAGATGCATAATGGGTGGGACGCGTTGCACAATGATTTGTGGTAGTAGTGTCAGATATTAGATTAGTACATATTGGGTTGTGTAATCGATTTGGAAACGGAGCTTGCGTACTAAAATGATTGGTTGGTCCATGGATGCCAAGTATTCCATCGTTTCTTCTAGACTTTCAAGCAATGTAAAGAAGCATTCCGGTAATGTAAGCCATTGGTATAAATCAACGACACCTTTATACATAGGAGATCTATTCATTGGTTGTTTTTAGCTTTGGTACAGGATGATAATCGAAAAATCCTGCCAATAGCCTTTGCAATAACATTAAGAAAAAAGGCACGCGATTGAGATTTCTTCCTCTCTAGGTTGAAGAGGCATGTTGTCCCCCAACTCGATATATCTGTCATCTCTGACAGGAGACATGGAATACTAACCGCAATTGAACGGCAAGGAAGCCTTTGAGATCACACACACCATAGGTATTGTTTAAGACATGTGGATGTGAACTATTACGAACAACACGATTCTAAAACTCAACACACATAACTGATTAATATGGGTATATATTCGCCACTACTTCAATTGTCTAATATTTAACTGCTTGTCAGATGTTAGGGTTAATGGATAAACTATTTAATTTTCTCGACAATGTATAAGCTCGTCAAACACCGTTTCCATGTTGGAAAACTTATGGGCCACTAACAGTGTCGGTGTAAGATACCTTTCTGACATACCCTTCGACCAATGAATACAATTGTATGACGGGAGTCTACGATACAGTCACATGATGACAAACATGACGAAATACATCAATTTCGTATTGAATGGGACTCACCATTTTTTTATAACCTCGGTTGTGAAAGAAACACATTTATACTTGGAAAAATTATTTTCAAAGTGAGTGGAAAAATATGTTGGACATATGAATGGTGGCTACGTTTGGTGTAAGGACATAATGAAAGAAATTAGAGAGGTTACAAAACAAATGAACTGTATATATTAGTGTGTCGCTCACTCGAAAACCTATTGTTTTGGGTTTCAGAGTTTGACAGACTCGACTAAGGTATTTTCAGGGGAGCGTACTGTGTACACTTAAGACAACAGACCTGCAACTATGGGAGGTTTAACTCCTTTCATTTTCCATGCACTCATATAATTGTAACTTGTTCCTCAGTACGTTTTGATCACATGAGCTTTGTAGACAAATGGTACAAACTACAATACATGTATAACATGTGGAAATATGAATTCTCACCGATCCTAAATAAAAGTATGTGTTTACCAATATTGAGCACTCCATTCAAGTTGTTACCGAATAGTTCATTACGTCACAAACCAAAAGGTCAATCGAACTCTACTCGAATACGCAAGAACAAGGATATTCGGAAGAGGACAAACCAACTGAGGTTATTCGGTTATTGTAGGAACCCAGGGCATA
The DNA here is from genome assembly GCF_007990345.1 of Gossypium hirsutum. NCBI lineage: Eukaryota > Viridiplantae > Streptophyta > Magnoliopsida > Malvales > Malvaceae > Gossypium > Gossypium hirsutum. The sequence continues at coordinate 37,091,319 of NC_053430.1, read as the reverse complement.
CAAAGTCGTCATATCCACACTTGGAAGAAACTATAAGGACAAGACCTCATTAACTAATTTATTTATTTTTTAACCATTATTTGTTTTTTTCATTCATTTTCAATTTTTTTTATAATTTGTAAATATCGGTTTATTATACTATAGAGAACAATACAATATACAACTTTGTTCTATTTTTCTCGTGGAAATTAGATCATTGTACAAATTTGTAATATTCGTATAAAATGACTGAATAAAACTTGGTTTAACAATATAAAGTAACAACGACAACCAATTTTGATTGAAAAACATAATTTATTTAAAACCATTTTATATCTAATATTTGTACAATCTTATTAACTATAACTTAGCTAAACAATTAAGATTTACATGGCAAGTACAAAAAAAAAATCATCTATGTCATCGAGTAAAATATGTGCCACAATTCGGTTGTGAGCTGAATTTCTTTTTCGTTGAAGCTGTAAACCCGACTCTTTTTTTCCTCTTCATCGTCACCTCTACCCTCGGGTAAATGTTGTGGTTTTGGCCCCTCCTCTTATTCGCATTTCACCCGTGGTTGATTGCGGTGTGCTCTTTGGTTGCCATTATGTCTCCTTCATTCTACGAACAAGTGGTTGCAAAGATGATCCACCTTGGTAGAACAATGATCTCGAGGGTGTTTGTGACACTATCGACTTAAGCGTATAAGTATATTATGTCCCATACACCGATGGTAGAAAATACAAACTTCTTGTTAGTGTCGCAAGCATAATTAGCATATACGTTGTCATTAGAATTGTCATTGTTTGATACATCGATGCTACTGACGTATAATATGGTGGGGACGGATGTGGTGGTCCAAAAATAATACCTAGAGACAGTGTGGAAACAAAAAAAGTGGTACAATATATGGTGCTTGTGTAAAAATGATGAGGTTAGTGAAAGCACCAGAATAAATCGAGCCACACTAACAGGGGGTGGTGCGGCCATCGTTGCCTTTTCTTGTGTTGGTGTAGATGATGGACCCGTCTTGACAATTGCTTCATACCTTAGATTCCTAGGTGTTTGTCGCGGCCTCATCGTATGACGTTGCCTACCTCTCACATCTTCTGATAGTAAATATGGCTTGCCATGACATCTAAACCATGACATGTACTTCGGATTGCAAGCGAATTCTCAAGCGATAATGGGTTCGTGATGAGGTATAAATTCGTACCTATGCTTCTAAATATTGATAAATTGCGTGTGGAATGTAATCCAATTTTCACCGGTTCTCTCCGCAAGTTAATATTGTGCAGATCTTCGATGTCTTAGGGTGCCGATGAAATTGTTTGCCTAAACCTGAACTGCCACATAACTTTATCAGATTCGGGCATTTTCACCATATCGTACACTACCAATGCCACCTTCACATGCCAAATGTTGGAATTCACCAAGAATTCAAATGGGATGCATACTTGAATTCTCAGATCGAAGTATGATGTCCGTTCAAACTATAGTACAATAATAATTTTAATTATATATTTACTATTAATTTTTAAATCAATTACGTTAATATTATATAATTGAAATTTTAAAAGTATATACATTCGCTTCCAATCGTTAATTTAATAGGAGTTGTATATCTTGAAACTCCTCTAATAGTCCCACACAACTCAGCTAATAGTTCTACCTATTGAAATAATATAATAATACAATAATTTAAATTTTAAATAATTTTATTAAGATAAATATATTATCTAATGAATTTTACCTTGTTACGAGTAAGAATGTATGAGGGTAGTCTACTTGATGACGTAAAAATAGTAGTCAGTACCATGCTCATGATTGCAATAGGAGCATGCAACTACCAACTTTAATTTTATATGGTTGCGCCACTAGACATATCTCCCGATACAATGTCACCAACACGGCTGACCCCTAATTAAGTCGGCCCGCTTCTCTAAAGTTCATGAGTTTAAGTAGCCACTTTAAATGAACTAGATTTCGTGATTTATCGGGCATTAGGAGACTCTCGATGATCCTAAGGATGTATGCCCGAGCATGTTGTTCTTTTTCAACTTCACTCGATTTTACACCGAGACCAACAAAATTTCTTTTCAACCAATTCATATTTATTCAGGCTCCATAAATTATGTCCGGAACCCTCCTTAAAAGTTACTCGCCTACATCTCTCTTGCTGCATAGAAAATAGAATATGTGTGTCTCGGGTCTCCATCTTTACACTGATATGCTTACAAGTTTGGAGGTCCAATTTACACCCTCTACTTATACAGGCCACATACAAAAATCCCGCATCACTCAAGTATGGTTCGATTAAGTATGGTTCGATTAAAGATTATAGAGGAGTAGATAGATTGCGAACATACGTCTCCAAAATCCAATCTTCCAGCTAATTATAAAAAAAAAACATACAACATTTAAAATTTCAATATAACAACAAAATAATTAAATTAAATTAGATTAAAAAAAATTTCTTACCATTTGCAATTGAACGACCAAAATGTGCTTGCCATCCAAATGAATTAGAGAATTTGCCATTACAAATTTCAATAAATAAGAAAAAAGCATAATATAAAATTAATTAAAAAACCTTAATACAATTTTAATAAAAAATGAGAGTGAACTAAGAGAATTGAGTAAGAATTAAGAGAGAATTAAGAGAGAGTTGAGAGCAAATTGAAAAGGTAAGAAATTAAGGGTTTAAATAGGAAAAATAAAATAGCCGTGGAAGGGAGCCGTTGGAATTCGACCATTGGGGGATAGTCGTTGCGGCGTAATCGTTAGGGAAAATGCGTCCAATTGGACACATTTTCTTCTCTCTCTCCAAAATTGGCCTAATCAAGTAAATTTTGGAAAAATCAGCCTAATTCAATAATTTTTCTAAAATATTAGCATTTTTGGGTAATTTACCCTTTTATAAATATATTTGTTTCATATATAATTTTATTTTTCATCCACCTTGTAAGTGTACCATAATCTAATAATATATTTATGATTTTGATTGAGTTGATATCACGTATCAATCGAGGTGCAACTCAATAAAAAAGTTATAAAAAACCCTTTACTTTTACAAAGCATTTGATATTATTTAGAGGTCAATTTTATCTTTTCATATAAAAATTTAAAAAAATAAATGTATATTTGAATTTAAAATATTATAATATTTAACAATTTAACTTTATAATTTCAATCAAAATTATAATTTAATTATTATATTAATTTTTTAAAAATAATTATATGGGAATTTAATCAAATTAACTAATTAACTACAGATACTAACTTAAAAATATTATAACAGTAATCGCATAAATATTAGAGGGAGAAATGAAAGAGTGGAGTAAGGCACGCGCAGAGGGAGAGAGTGGGTAGGGATGTAGCATTTGTTGGGAAGTGAAGTTGGTCAACTTGGTTCAGCTTCTTCTCTTCTGCCTTGTTTCTTGGGTGTGAGGGTGCGTGGGACGCAAGGGTCATTAAATTAATCCCAGTGGGGAAATTAGGGAACTTCATCAATATCCCCCAAGTACACTACTACTACTGTTTATCAAGCTTTAAACAAAGTCCACAGCGCCATCATCCAACCCCCACCTCTCCAATGCTTCTCCCTCTGCTCCGCACCACCACCGACCTGCTTTTCTTTCTCCATATCTTAACCCTCAATTCTTATTTCTCCATAGGATGATTGACTCCTCTTTATTATCCACTTCAATTTCACCATTTCTGTTTTTTTTTTTACTTAATTTGGTATTTCCATTGTAACATTGTTAAATTTTGATATATTGAGAATGAATTTCAACAATTGTTGTCCGTATTTATTTAAGTCTAGGTAACTATTTTATTTACATTTATTTTGTACTTATCTTTTTAAATAATTTTATATTTTTTAAATTTTTAATAAAATATCTATTTTTATATTATTATTTTGAAATTAAAAAGTATATATAAAATCTAATTTTATAATATATTAAGAAAAAGTTATAAAAATTATTTTAAGTCTACAATGAATCTAGACATATGGTTGTTTGGATTCAAATGAATCTAGACATCCTTTTTTCTAAATTCATTATGGACTTGCTTTTTTTTAATAATTTTATATTTTTATAAAATATTATTATCTATATTATTATTTTGAAATTAAGAAATATATAAAATCTATTTTTTTAAAAGTATACTTTTATAAATTATTTCATAAATATTGAGGAAGAGAAATCCAAATTCATATGCTATTGGATGTTTTTTTTTACCAAAGTTTATTCCAAACGTGGGTTTTAGTAAATTTATAATTTTTACTTATCACTATTTATAATTATCACGTTACTTGAGGTTTTATAAAGTATTGATATGTTAATATTTGATTTTATATATTTTGATATAATTATTTTTTATAAAAATAAAATACATAAAGTTATTAAAAGTATGTCTTGAATAAACATGAATAAAGTTACGTTTAAATTCATCGAAATTTGGATATATATTTGTTTATGTTTATCATGAACATGAAATAATTTTTATATATTTTTAAAGAATTTTAAATTTTATATATTTTTTAAGTTTAAAAATAATAATATAAAAGCTGATATTTTACAATATATATATAATTACTAGAAAATTAAATTAGAATAAATTTAAATAAATGGATGTGAAAATTTATTGACAAATTTTATATATAAAATTACTGAAACAATAAGTTGGAATTTGCCCATGTTGATTCTAAACTTAAAATAAATTTTATAAAATTATATTAAAAAATAGATTTTATATATTTTAATTTTAAAATAATAATATAAAAATCTTACATTTCACAATTTTTAAATATATAAAATTAACTAAAAAAGTCTAGAATGAATATAACAAAACACAGTCATTTGTATAGGTTTATTCTCAATATAAAATAAATTTTATAATTTTTTATTTAAAAAAATTAATTGTTTATTATGATGGCTACATGTCAAGATGTGATGCTACCATGTATCCTCTTTCTATTGATTATCAATGCTATGTCAATAAAATTTAACAGTGTTATTATAAAGATATCAAAGTGTGTTTGACAGAAACCTTATTCAAGTACCAAATAAATAAATAAAAATTAAGGGTCAACTAAGCATAAATGACTAAATTTAGGGAACAAAAAATAAATAAACCAAAAATAAGGGAGCAGAAAAAGAAGAAAAAAAAGAAATGATTCCCCTATTAGTAAATATATATTGGAAGTTGATTCCCGTAATAGTGTTATGGGGCAGCAAAATCCAAGGGTGAGGAGGGAAGTGGAGACGCATATAACGGTAGGAGCAAGAACATAAGAACACAGAATCTGATATGAAGCTGATAAGCATCACGTGGGGGCCAAAGGGGTGCTTTACTTCTACCTTTTGTTTTTAGAAATTGATGTGTTGGGCCCCCAAATTCCCTTAGCAGTCTTTTCCTTTCTCTTTAACGCACTTAATTTTTTGTACTATCAGATTTTGGTGGAAGAAATTCTTTTGTAATTCATTATGTCCATTTACAAATACAACTTGACGTTGACTTGGAAACAATCAGTAAACACAACTAACCAAAATAATTAAAAAACCTTTTTATTTAAATATTTATATTTTTTTAATATTGGATACACTTATCAATCCCTCAAATCACATATATAATAGAAAAAAACAGATATAAAAAAAAGTATTATTTGTGTCTTGGAATTGAGCCAGTAAAAATATTATGAAGGTTCTTGTACTTAAATTGTATTTTGCCCTCTTTACTTAAAAAAAAGGGTAAATTAATCTTGTATGTTAGATTAAAGAGTATATTAATTTTTCTGTTAAAAGACTAACCCATTTTTACTATTAAAACTAGCATGATTGATGTACCTCATACTGACATACAAGAAATAATTTATAATAGTAAAAATAGATGAAATTTTTAGGGGTTTTTACCCCAATATTATAAAAAAAAATTTATACACGAAAATGGGTTGTCAGCCAGATTAATTACGAAAATAGTATACTTTTTGGGGTCGTGCCTACCTGACAGGCACAACCCATTATTTTATTATTAATTTTTTTATTTTAAAAAATTATTATTATATTATTTTTAATATTTATATTAATATATGGATAAAAATATGGGTTTTACACGGATAAAAAATACTCGAAACGGGTCGAGCCTGTCAGGTAGGCACAACTAGTCGTGCCTGACAGGCAGGCACAACACCCTGCACATTTCCCTTTTCTTTCTTTGCATTTTACAAAAAATTAGTATTATATCACTTTTGGTCCCTCTACTAGGCCTAAAATTAAAATTTTATTTTTATACTTGAATTTCTACAATAATATTTGGTCCCATTTTTTATTATTTTTTCTAAATAATTAATATTGTTAATTACTCTGATAAAATTTTTGACGTGTTTAGTTTAACAAAACAATGATATGTTAAGCTGTAATAAGTTTTAAATAATAAAATTTCTAACAAAATGTATTCCAACTTAACATATCATTGTTTTGTTAAACTAATATTTTGTTTAAAAAAACACGTCAAAAATTTTATCAGAGTAATTAACAAAAATTTTAATACAATTTTGTTAAAAATTTTATTATTTAAAACTTATTCCAACTTAACATATCATTGTTTTGTTAAACTAATCAAAAAATTTATCAAAGTAATTAACAAAAATTTTAATACAATTTTGTTAGAAATTTTATTATTTAAAACTTATTCTAACTTAAGATATCATTTTAAAAAAACACGTCAAAAAATTTAACAGAGTAATTAACAATATTAATTATTTGGAAAAAAATTATAAAAAATAGGACCAAATATTATTGTAGAAATTCAAGTATAAAAATAAAATTTTAATTTTAGGCCTAGTAGAGGGACCAAAAGTGATATAAGACCAATTTTTTGTAAAATGAAATGTGCAAGGTGTTGTGCCTGCCTGTCAGGCTCGACCCGTTTCGGGTATTTTTTATCCGTGTAAAACCCGTATTTTTATCTATATATTAATATAAATATTAAAAATAATATAATAATATTTTTTAAAACAAAAAAAATTAATAATAAAATAATGGGTTGTGCCTGTCAGGGAGGCACGACCCCAAAAAGTATACCATTTTCGTAATTAATCTGGCTGACAACCTATTTTCGTATATAAATTTTTTTTATAATATTAGGGTAAAAAACTCAAATTTTTAACATACATATAAGACTAATTTACCCATTTTTAATAAAGAAATAAAATGTTACAACAAATTAAAATTGAGAAGACTGTTGGTTTATTATAAGGTTTATCAAATTAGTTGTTTCATCACAGCCTGACAATAGTAAAGGGTTAAATAAAGTATTAGGCCACTAATATCGCTACCAGAAATTGGATTTTGCAGCACAGTTTAGTTTAGATGAATTGTGTGAGAGTGTAATAGTTGATCATAAAAAGACATGACAGGTGATGGGAGGGAGACTCTCATCGCACAGCTAGACGTGGTTCGTCCACTTGATGATATAATTAATTAAGAAATTTGGTTAAAAATATGATTAGGGTTTCCCAATCAAATTTAAATGTTACGTCAAGTCTTAATCGAGGACATATCAACATTTTTATAATCCCTACAATGTGCAGCAAGTGAAAGAAAATGTTGGATAAGGGTTATATTGGCGGTTCCACAAGCCTTTTAATTAAATTAATGGATCATCATGGAGAAAGAAGTTACGAGGCTTGACATGCCTAGTCATCTGTCACCGGTTCAACTTTATGGCTAACATTCTAAATCGTCAATGCATGTGTGTATAAATAATTATGAGATGGTTGAAATCATATTCAGAGGATTGGAAAAGTAGAAATTCATGCACCATATTTAAATAAATATATAATAATCTGAAGTCCATCACCAATGGTGGGTAATGTCAAACCTTAGATATTAAAGGATCTCTCCAAGATCTACTTCCATAATCATTTGGCATGTCAATGTGCTTCTCCTGTTGTATAGTATAGATTCAACCATTTTTACTTAAATCCCAGATATGTTTTGGAAAGATTATATAGGCCCCCAATTTATTTTGGCTACTCATCAAGGAATTGCTTCAATCGTTGTCATTGTCATGATGACACGGCCAGAGTTTCTACTCTTAATTTATAATGTGTTCCATTTGATAAAATTATAATAATTATACCCTTTTCTAATTATAAAAAAAAACTTATTTCATACTCACCACCTATTTGATGATATAAGTTATAATTACTCTATATAATTTCAAAACTTTTAAAAATTAATTATTGATTAAAATGTAGATTTGCCACCATAGGGAATATTTAAATTTGCTACTCAACTTCATTTTAACTGATGTTTATTATTACATTTGAAAATACGAGTAAATTTGTCATTTTACTTTTCTATAATTAAACTTAGAATTTTAATAAATTCCGCCTCTAAACTTGATTTGTTTAATTAAAATTGTGTCGAGTCATAAAAACTTTGAGAATGTTAACTATGTTATTATTTTTCAAATAAAAGATATTAACTTCGTCAAAATTTGGTCTTATATAATTCTTTTTAATGGTATAGGAGTTAAATTAATTCATTTAATAGTAAAAGGACTAATTTGATCCGGATTTTATATTAGAGACCTATTCCAAGTGTAATCGCCTAAAGTTCAATAAAATAAAAATAAAAAAACAAAATTCAATGTAAAGTTAAAATGTAATGGTAAATTAACCTTTAGCTCAAAAGAAGGATGAAAAATATCAATCAAAGGAAAATAAATGACAAATTTTAATTTTCACCTAAAGTATAGTGATAAATTTACACACTAGTCCATTCATTATCATAAAATTAATCCATAATACTTAAAGGAAAAAAGTTCTCTAAATAAGTAACGAAATCTAAAATCAACTTATCATATGTAATAGATTAATCTAAGAAAGTATTCAACATTATAATTAGTAATAAAGTTAATAAGAAAAAGAAATATCTATATAATTTTATTTAATTACTCTAGTATTTCATATTTTGAGTTATTTTCTCTTTAACATTAAACTTATAGTCCTTATTTTCATATAAAAGCAACTTCTTAAGCTTAAATCATCTAAAGATGTGTTTGAAAAGTCATAGGATAAATTGTTTATATTACCTACATAATTACTTAAATTCTCACCCTCTCTTTACATTATAGAGTGTAATTGAATAATTACTTAAATATGTTATACATATATAATTACAAATAATTACACTTAAATTCAATTATTTTACACCTGCCATTTGAATGATTTATTACCAACGACTAGTCTTTCATCCATCAGCTGTCAACTACATTAAAAGATTTTTTTTTTTTGAAAAAAAAAATATTGAGAAAGAATTGAAGATTGAATAACAGTATTTTAGTATCTAATGCCTATTCTAGTAGTATTATTATTGAATCTTTTACGATCCATTTCCTGATAATTGTTGATATGGCCTTGTGTGGATATTAAGCTTATGGAATCGTAGAGTTGATATTAATCTGGGAGAGAAGGATTTCCGATCAGAAGTTTTATCTGTATCACAAAAATGTATTTTTTAAATTATTTTTATTTTTATAACACTCCTTATCCGGTCCAGTCGTCGAACTCGAGCCACAGAGTGCTACAGTCAATGCTGAAACAGAACACCTTCAATTCACATCGATTATTTCAAATAAACATGAAATTACTTCATAAATAAACAATTAACATTCAAATTAAACATGGATCATACAATCATAATCAATTCAATACATAATAACCAATTATACTTTTTCTCATGCCTTATACGAGCTTATGTATGCTTTAGTATAAACCTAAAATTTAACTAGGACTAATTTGCAATATTTCCAAAATTACAAATAAATTATAACATAACTAAATCTTTCAATAATCAATCATGTCATAAACATTCAAATAATATGATATACAATTAAATTCGAGTCTTAATCGAGCTTACAAAAGCTCTTAAGTTGGCCTGAGCATAAATAAGGATCAATTTGAAACATTTTCAAAAGATAAGGACACTCATGTAAAATAAGGATCACACGATCATGTATCCAAGACGTGTAACTCTTAGAAATTGTGTGGATCAATTTATAATGACTGTGTAGCTAGGCTGTGTAACAAACTGAAATTGTGTTACCTAAAACTTCCCAAATAAAAACAGAGAACACAGTCGTATCACTTACTCATGTGTGACACACGACCATGTGTTAGCCCGTGTAAGCCCATAAGTACCTTTTTATGCAAGTTTTAAAAATAAAATTTCACTTAGTTTATAAGCATGTAGTAACCAATCTTTTAACCTATCCCAAAATGAACAAATTTATGCCAAAGATATAACATTTTCCTATATCTAACAAATATGCCTCAAGGCACCTCAATCACATACAATGCAAGTGAAGCATCTTAAATCATTTTAACATTTGGACCCAAACATTCATTCTATTAATCACCATGCATAAATCATCCATATACTAGCCATAAGCTAGAACCACAATACCACTATTTAAGAGAACACAACCACTTAGCAATACCTAAAACATACCATAAAAGGTTCAAGAACAAGTATTATAAACATATTCAAACCATTGTCATTCAAAATGACTTTTATACATAACAAGCCTATATACATGTCAGGAAACCAAATCTTGAACGACCAAAATTCTACCGAGATAGAAGTTGGATAGTGTGAACTCCTAGTTGATTTGATCTCTACTTTCCGCAAAAAATAACTACAAGACATGAAAACATAATCGAGTAAGCATTATATATTCTTAGTAAGTTCATGGTTGATAAAACAGTAAACATACCTTGTTTTATACTTTAACATACCAAAGTAACTAATTTAACTAAGTTTCCTGTTATAACATATTACAACCGTAATATGAGAATTCATATGCAATTATATAATCCGTAAATTTGCTAAAACCATTCAGATTAGTATCAATTTATCAAAACCAGTAAACCAATACCTTATTTTGCTCAGTCAAGCATAAGAACAAATATAACTATATAAACACATTCATTTCCATTTACCATGTGGAATCAAATAATACCTTTTCTTTTAAACAGTTAACCTGATGAACTAAAGGAACAATTACAGATACGTTATAGCTACACCACACTAGTAGGCACCGAAGTGCGTATCAGTAGGCACCGTAGTAATTAGTAGGCACTGTAGTGTAGAACAGTAGGCACCGTAGTGCAAAACAGTAGGCATCGAAATGTAGAACAGTAAGCACTAAAATGCAGAACAATTAATATGATAACTCAATTATTCAATTCATTTATAAGTTCAATTCCTTTTTTATCGATTTCAGTATCGTCAATTCAACTATCAGACCAAACCAATTTCACCAATTTATATAATTTTCAATTTAGTCATCTATCTTAATAATCAATTAAATTCACACCAATATATTTCGATTAATCATAACAAACTATCAAGTCATTTATCAATAGTTTTTACAAATTAATTCATTTGTATAACAATTTAAATCTATTCAATGTTACATATCTTTTCATATTTTTATCATACATATCAAGTCTTATCAAATTAATCATTTTAATACTAAAACAATATATATATATACTTAACAATTCAAACTAAAAACAAATCAGAGTATTAAAGCTATATTATGAGTTAAACAAAGTAAATACCATATGAACTTACCTAGCAAAAACAACAACGGATAATGGGTCAGAGACTATTTAGCAATTTTCCCTTTTTTAATTTATATCCTCCGATTGTTGTAAATCTTGATCTAAAGCATAATTTAATTCAATTATCAATTCCAACTACCATTTAACAACATACTAAAGTTATATGACAATTTAATTTCATCTATCAAATAATCCCTCTAATTTTATATTTTATTTAATTTAGTCCCTAAGACCGAAACTATTACAATTTTCACATTTAAGCCTCATTTTTCATTTTGATTTCAATTTCATCCTTGTACAACCCTCTTAATTCAATAATTACAGAAATTTCATGTCAATTTTAAAATATTTTCATTTTTGTCCCTAAACTCAAAACTAACAAATTTCACTTTACAAATTAGTCCTATTACATTTCTAAGCTTCAAACCCTAAAAAAACCTCAAAAATCATCAATAAAAACATTTTAAAAATTTAGCAGTATTAAAAAATAACACATGGGTCAGCTAAATTAAGCTCATGGGATCTTAAAAACATAAAAAATTACAAAAAAACCTATTAATTAAAGTACCGAATATCAAAGAGTTCGAAACCCTTTCCCTTTTTTTTCCTACGGTGGAAGATGATGAATAGTAGAAAATGGCTTATTTTTTCTATACTTTAATTAATTTGCTAATTAACTAAATTAGCTTCAAGTAATCTTAAATATTAATCTTAATTAAGTTAAATCAACTTTAGTGGCTGCATAATGTCTTCCACTATCGTTTGGTATAATAGTAATTGATCCAATTGTTTAATTGGTCCTCCTATTACTTAAAAATCTATAGCAATTAATTTTTATAATTTTTACGATTTAATCCTTATACCTTAATTCAATAAAATTACCCATTCAAAATTAAGTTCACCTAAATAAAAACTTCGTAAACATATAATAAAAATATTTATGGGCTCGGTTTAAGGAAACGAGGTCCCTATGTTTCAATTTCTGAAACTATTGACTTTAAGGTCAATATACTTATACCTTAAATAACTGTTCAATTAACAAATTCATCAGACCAAAATCCAATATAATAATATAATTAACTCATAAATATTAATAAATAATATTTATTAACTCGATTATCAGAATACGAAGTTTCAAAACCACCATTTTCAACACCATTAAAAACGGGATGTTACAATTTTAGTTTAATTATGCTACATTATTAGCAAAGTAGATATTGATGACACTATTAACTATTGCGAATGAAGTGGGGATGTGGATTTTCACGAATTTATTAACATTATCAACATTGTTATAAAGAAAAACATTCTTATCAATTAATAGTTAATGTCATTAGCTCTTTAACTGCAGTAATTAATATATTTATTAATTTGGACCTATTAATAATACTATAAAAATAGATAATTAAATTATGTGTAATCATAATAGAGAGATTAAATATCAAATTTAAACATAAATGAAAAATTAAAACCATAATTATACCTTGTTATTTGAGCGGTATGCAAAAAGTAAAATCAATGTTAGAGTTATTGGAAAAAAAAATCAAAGGTTATCAGGAATAAACATGGTTGAAACATAAATTAAGTTGATGAATGTAATTTAACTTTTGTTTTTAGGTTTAAATATAAAAGAATTCTCATAAATTAATTAAAAATAATATTTGAGCGCTTAATCGAAAATTGCAATCTCTAATCCAAAGTTAGCATTCATTGAGCATTGAAATATAGTTCTCTGTTAAATTCCCTAACAGCCTATCAAATGACGATGTGGCAACTTACAAAGAAAAAATATGATGTGGCGATTGAAGCTGTATTTGATAAGAGAAAATATTATTATCAAGAGATTAATTAATTTTTAATTATTTAAATCTAAAAATTATTAATATATTATAATAAAATTTAAAAATTATAAAAATGATAGAAAAACTATAAAATTTAATTAACTTATAAAATATTATGAAAAATATGAAATAATTATAAAAACTTTAAATTTTTTATAAATTATATAAAAATTATTAAAAATTATAAAAACAAATAAAATTTATTAGAATGATAAAAATAATATATATGTAATTTATTAAAAAATATAAAAAATTATAACAATAATAACTTTTTTTATTTTTTATTTTATTTTGAGGATTTGAGTTCTTTAGTTTTTAGTAATGTGGAAACAAGAAACTTAAAGTGTGTGATGATGCTCGAAAATTATATTAGGTGTTGAGTGAGGGGTTTGACTGACAATAAGTTTAATATTTGGTAGCTTAAGGTGAGTAATGGATAATAGTTTTGACAGATGAGAAGTGATTTGAGAGAAGCGAATAAGGATGGATTAAGATACAATGTAAAGTAATGTGTGAGGAAAAAGAAAAGGGAGTAGTCAATTTTTAGAAAACAATTTTTAAAAATTATTAGAAATTATTAAAATATTATAATTTGTTTAAATAATTATAAATTAGAAATTATAGAAAAAATTATTTAAACTATTAAAATTTCATTAAATATTATTAAAAAATAAAATTGATATAGAAATTATAAGTTTTAATAATTATCTATAAATTTTCTACAATTTTTTTATAAATTTTAATAATTTTTCTATATTTCTAAAAATTAATTTTTATACCATTTTTACAAAATTAATTAATCTTTTCATGTCAACATTTTACCACCTTTAAACACCATGTCATCATTTTTACACATAAATTATCATGTCAACTATTATATCATCACTAAATGAGTTCTAACGAAAAATTATATTTTAGGATTTTAATTAATTATTAAATTTTGTTTAGAAGTTTAATTGATTTTTTTAATTAGGACATTTTTGAAAGACAATAATTAATATTGCAACGATTAATTCCAAGATTTTCAGCCCACTCCAACGTGAGGAAATATTTAAGCAGAAATGCAAGGCATTGATAAAGCGTCAACAGCGATCAGCATGTGGCATGTATGAACCGAAAGAGTATCTGTTAGTTGGCGTTGGCAATGGCAAGAACAAAGCGACTTTTTGGGTGTAGGGTAAAACACACGCATCCAAAGTGTAGCCCAAAAGGAAAACAGATGCTTCAATGGCTTAGCTTTCAACCATGGATGATTGGGACCACCAAAGATCTGCACCAGAATTCCATAATTTGGGATCATTTCTATTCTGTTGCTCCTCAGATTTCTTTCGGTGTCTGCTTCCACGCCTCAGTCTTTCACCTTAACTTATTCTATCATCCTCCACTTCTAAACTCTCACTAATCCTAACTCTCAGATTTTATATTAATGTAATTTTCATTTAGAAATTATAAATATTACTATAATCATAAAATAGATGTTTGTATTTAAATATTGTGTAAAAAATAATTTATTATCAAAATACATACCTTTAAAGGTTATATCTCAAAATATGTTTATTTAGAACACCTTAACATTTATAGATATCGAATTTTTTAATTGTATTGTGCCTTCAAATTTTTATTGTCCTATTGGAATTAAGTAATTACTATAGAATGATTAAAAGGTTTCACATTTATTAGTGTTGAATTGTTTGCAAAACAAATAGATTTATTTACATTTAAAGCTTAAGCTTAATTTTTAATTATATTTAACATACAAAGACCTCAACCTCATGGGTGTGAGTTACATATAATATATCTGCATTTTTGTTTTTCTGTTGATGAGTTAAATTCTAATAAATACAAAGATATTTATAAATGTCGAATTTTTTTATTTAAATTTTATCTGTTTATCGTAAACTTAATGCTAATAAAGCATTAACTGAATATCAAAACCCATGGATGTCAAATTTTTCATTAATTCTTTTATCACGCTTATAAATGCCTCTCCCCATATTTATATATATCTTTTTCACACAAGCAAAAGTTGCCTTGGAGTTCCTAAGCCAAAAACTTCTTCAAATCTTTTTTTTTGGTTAAATAGTGATTTATCCTCTCAACTATATCTTATTTTTCAATGTTGTACTTTTGATTTTTTTACTTTCAATTTGGTGCTTGTGATTTTACGCCGTCTAACATATTACTCCATGTTGTTATAAAAAAATGACATGACACTAATAATCAATGAAAAAATGACATGTGGCATAATATTTTTTAAAACTCTAAAAAATGAAAATCTAATGAATTCCATGTCATTAAAACTATAAGGAAAAAAACAAAATTTATTATTATTTTTACATTCATTTAGAGTATCAAAATTTTACTTTAAGCAATATTATTATTTTTAGTTATTAACTCTTTTATCTTTTTGAATGAAAGAAAATAAGGAGAAAATTGATTTTTTTCAAAAAAAAAATACCACATGTCACTTTGTTATTGGTCACTAGTGCTACATCACTTTTCTGTGAGGTGATCTATTAGATGACGTGAAATCATAGGTACCAAACATGAAATCATAGGTACCAAACAGAGAGCAAAAAAAAAAAAAACCAAAAAAACCTTAAGTATCATATTTAGAAATGAGGTATAATTTTGAGCAAATCACAATTTAATCCTTTTTTCACCTTCGATTTCTAAACTTTATTATAGCTCTTTTGTGGAAAGAGAATCATATTGCTATAATATTCGCGGATATGATAAAATCTATTTACTGATTATTTAAACTAATATTTACTTGTTATTAATATTTAATTTAGCATTAATTTTTTATTATGTTGAACATAAATATGTTTTTGTTTTTCTTTACTAATTAGGTATAGGAATGAAATCTACTGATTCAACACAATGTGGAATATTCGATATTCAATGAAGAGAAAGCTCAACTAAAAGTGCATTTAGATGTATCATTTTTATGGTAGTTGGTATATGCATGGACGGAGTGCAATTTGTTAAATTAAGTTCACTAAAGTTGGCAACTTTCAAGTTTAGAAAATTTAATTAACTTGCAATGCATTTTTTTGATGAGATCCAGATATTTCTGGGTTGATATATCTTTTGAACATGAAAGAGTTGTCTCTTAGTTTCGGAACAAAATTTGAATCACCTTATTTTGAGTTTGAGAGCTCAAGTTATGATCATTTTAATGAGGATTGTGCGAGCATAATTTTGTGAATGGGATTATTGCAGGAATTACAAGTTTTGGACTTTGATTCATGTTTAAAACATATTGTGTTTACTTTTAATTCTAATTTAGTTTACATATAAGCTCAAAATTTTATTTATTGAGTTTTACATGTAGGCATTTATTTTGTTAGCCATAGTTTTTTAAATGTTTTAATATAACAAAGTCAAACTTTAAATTTCTCTCTTAGTCAAAATTTGCAGTCAATTGATATAAACTTCTGAAATTATTTTCAAGTGTTTACAAACTCATCAAAATGGTTAAAGTTATAAATTTATTTAAAAAATCATGATTCAAAACAAATTTTACAACTTTAGATCACTTCTTCTGATACAAGTGTAATAAGACAAGTATCGATAGAAGCAAGTCCAAGAGCACCCCAAGCATTTTCCAGAATTTTACCTATACTTGGGGGGCTCTTTTACTGATACATCTCTAGTTATACCTATACTTGGGAGGGGTTCTACTAGTAGAAGTAAGTCAGAGAGCATTCTAAGCCATCCATCAAACTTTTACTGATACTTAGGGAGACTTTTATTGATACAAGTAAGTCAGTGAGCAATTTTTTGCTCCATTGCAGCTTCTACCGGTACAACTATTAATACAAGTCTGAACCCTTGAAACCCTTAGACTTCTAAAAATAAAAAAGTCGTTCTACTGATACATCGGGCTCCAACGATCATAGTTTTGAAGAATTCTATCAACACAAGTCCACTTTTACCAATACAAGTGGTCTGCACTTTGCAATTAATGCTCGAATTAATTGAAATGACTCTAATTTACTCCCAACGTCTTGTTAGAAAGCTTAAATAGAAATCAATAGCTCCATATTGAAGATAAGAAACAAGTTGTAAAGTCAATAGAACAAAATTCCAATATTTTCATTAATATTCTCTTTGTTCTTCATACACACACTTGGCTAATCATCTCTTTTATTTTTTTTCAAGTGTTTTATTGTCATTGAGCGAGCTTTGTCATTCGAATATCTTCCTTTGAGAGGTGTCTTTAATCCTTGTTCTTATTTCTCATCTTTTTAAGGGCTTGCTTATAACAACCTATTTCTAGTGGTACCGAAAATGGTAGTTTCGGAACCCCGTCCTCTGATGATCAAGTCTGTAGATATTAATATTTAATAGTCATTGGTCAACATAATGTTATATAAAATTTTAGATCAAAAAATTGATTGATTAGTGAATTGAGCATAATATAGGGATGAAATCATAAATGTGGTAAAATTGACCATTATGGATTTCTTTTTGCTAATGATAATATGTTAATTGATTAGGGACTAAAATGATAATTTATCCATTTTTCTGGATAGTGGCCGGACAGGTGTTTACTTTACCTTACATGTAATGATGTTAATTTTAATTAATAATAGATTAGATGTATGTATATATTGTAATATAGCGGATAGAGGGAAGAAAACTCATTTTTTCTTTCTTTCATCCTCTCTATCACCAGGTTTCTTCTTTGTTAAGTTAAGCAAGCTCGACCAAGTTTTGTGCTATTGTATGATCAAGTTTTGAATCCGTAGAGAGAAGATCGAAGGAAAGGAAAAGTTGCTGAGTAGATTCTGTCATGAAGTGTTATCATTCCGCCAGGTAAGTTCATACAAGATAAAAGTTGCTTAACTTTATTTTCTCTTGTTTTTTAATTGTATAACTAAGAATTTGGCAGTCAAATTTGGTTTGTCAAGTATATAAAAAAAAGATATTGAATTATGCTACAAAGGAATGAGAACGAGATTACAAAATGAAAACATCTTGATGAACTTACTCATACAAATGGTTACATGTTATTTCCTGATGGTTCCAAGATCCAACATTTGTTGCGGACTCAAAGATACATGTGGCAGAGATTTTAGAACACCCCAGTTCTGGTGGATACAAGGTTTGGTGTATAGTCCTAAGGAAGTATGATTGGTAGAGTAAGCTTCACCGAAGTGTATCTTTCGACGTATAGAGTAGGCGTATACAACTATGAGGTTAAGTTAATAAAGGTTCCATATCAGGTGGCTATATTAGTTGGAATAAGACTAGTGATCGAGTAAAATGGCATCGAGAGTATGAGTTCATGTTAGAGATATAGTGTGCTCGTTAATGGTAGTACTGTGCAAGTTAAGTTACAAGGTAAGCTGGTTAGGAACCAACTGACTGTGAACTAGGATAGTTAAAAAAAAAGAGGATACTCAATTAGGTTTTTAAGAAGTTGTAGGCTTTTGATGAGACAATTCAGTAATGATGTAACATTTGTCAAGTTGTAATAAGGACCTAGATTATAATACTAGATATTCAAGTTTAGAAAAGGGGAGTTCTCTTATTCTTTCTTAAAAAATATGGTTATTTGAGGCTTGAGGAACCGAAGAAATTTCTTTAAGTTGAAGTTGAGATCTCGGATTTTATCAATGATTATTCCATGTCAAGATAAGTTTTATGACTCTGCATGTTATGCTGTGAAAGAGTAGGTCTATAAGAGTGCATGTAATGCCTTCAACTTGACCTGATTCATCGAATCCGGATATCAGGTGGTACATTACTATTATAGACTTATACATGCTTAAGACATATTTTTAAAGAAATAAATCTTATTCAATAATAGTGCCTGTCGAAGTTACATTTGGACAGAAATGTGCAAGTGTACACAGTCATAACAAGTAATAAAGTGACAAGTAAATGTCGAGTTATCGTACCCACAGGGACTGTGAAAAGAATTATTTATGAATGCTATTTAAAACACTTTGGTGAAGAAAAATATTTTGTTTGAAGAGGGTGATTAAAAACTAAGATTTTAAACTAAGTAAACTAAAGAAATAAATCTCAAATGTATGATTTCAAAATACGATTTAGTCAAGATGACATAATTGTGTTGGATTAATTACATTTCTTTAACTTAGAATTATGAAACTCATATCTATGTTGTTACGAATAAATTCACGGAAATTGGTTAATTTCTTACTTATGAACATATTCACCTACACAAATCCATTTAACTATTAACATATCCCTATGTTAATTCAAACGATTAAACAGATTTTAATAAGCAACATTTTTGGCACATACATACTCATTAAATTGAACTAATCTCTTGCATATCCCTATGTCAATTCAAACGATTAATTAAATCTAATGAGCATATAAAAGACTATGTGAGGTAACAAGGTATTATTACCTTGAAACAGTTTAATCACAATAATCTTACAAGTTATGCAAGGCAAGTGTGTTGCCAGATACATTGCTAATTTAACCTTCAGCTACCTTAGAAGAATAAACATGCACTGATTAAGTATTGTGTCAATTAGTTATAATTTCAATCCGTTTAAATAATTAATTCATTAGCTACCTCACAATTGTAATGCAAGAATAACTTTGGCATGATTCTACTTAATCAAGTATTTTACCGAGGCTTATAACAACATAAACATAATTTTAATAATTTAAGCAGATGAAATGCAACCAACACGAATTAAATTAAAGATAAGCTAATTAAATTAACCATTCCAACAACATAAATATTCATAGATATGTTCATCATAACAACAACAAAAATTAAATAGATAAGGAACAAGAATCAAATCCGGTGTTTTTCCGTGGCTTGACTAGGTTGCTCCGTTCTTCCTTCTTTATTGTCCTCCCCGATCAAGGCTTCTATGAACACTCAATTGCTGCTCCAAAATGGCTGAATAAGAACCCTTTCTCAAGGGGAGAAATCGGCACAAGAGCAAGGGACTTTGAATGGGAATCTGAGAGGAAAAACTGAGAGAAGAGAGAAAAGATGTGAATGAATGAGAGATGCTTTGAATGATCAGCCAAGAGGGGTTTTTATAGCTGAATGTGGCAGCTAAAATTTGCTAAAAATAGAAGACAAAGAGCCACCCCTTGGCCGGCCATCTATGTGACAAAGTTGATGGCTTCAACTTTGCTAAATATGGCTTGGGGCAAATCCATAAAGCCACCAATTGTGGAGGGGCTTGAATGCAACTTTGACAAGTCTTCAAGGGCTCCTTTGCAAACTTAATTAATCAGATAATAAGCTGATTTGGGTCACCTATGGATGGCTTTGGGCTGCCCAATCCTTGGCTGGTTCAGTTCAATCGGTTCGGTTCAACTGGACCACTTTTTCTGTAATTAATGAATAATAATTTATTTAGTCCAAATTAAATTGTGTATAAATTAAAATTAATTATATTATGAATTAATGCACATAATTGGACCGTCTTAGGCTAGAAATTTATTCACCTTGATACTTCAAATTGCTTCTCAGTTTTGTGCTTCTGGCAGTGTTTGCCGAGCCATTTTTTGCCCTTTGTGCAAATCTATCTAAAATAACCAAAATTCATCAAAAATAATTATAAAATTGACTAAATTTCAACATGTTCTTATTTTAAGTGTACTTTAATTATTTTATAAAAATTAATTATTTTTTGACAAGAATTTAACCGAATTCGCATGAATTTAAGCTAAAAAGGGTATGAAAAAGTGTGTAAATTTTTGTGTTTCCACACCCTCAAACTTAACTCATTGCTCGTCCTGAGTAATTTACAAAATTTGAAAAGAATTTCTCAAAAACACCTTTGAAAAATTCCTTCAGAACAACATTTTTCTCAAAATTATGAAATTAATATACTCATGCTCAAAGACAAGAAATTTGATAGTTATGCTACTTAAGTATACATATCGTTCAAATAAATCTCAACAACTATTGTGATAGCAAAAATTAGACTAAATGCTTCCTAATAAAGTCATGTTAAACCTTACCAATGTAATTTTATTCCCTTTATTCAACATTAAGCTACAATCATTAAGTTTAACGTATGTCTTCATATGTTGTATGTAGCAATTTCTCTCCACTAATGTAGGTAGCATTGGAACTTTTGAATCAATAGGTCTTTAACAAGGTTGTAACGTGATTGGGCTTAAGGGTAGGTAAAAGATAGATAGATTTAGGCTTTTAAACCCTAGACTCAGCTTGCATCGGACCTTCAAAATAATTACCTTCAATACATCAACTTTCCTCATTTTGACATGCTCTTTTGTACTTCTTATTTTAAGAACTCAAGCTTTTTTTTATTCCGAGCATTTTGCTGAATGTGCTATAGTTTTAGAGCATTCGATACTTTTTTTCAACTCCCCCAAACTTATTTTTAAATAATACTTCGAATAGTACTGAGTCTAGTGTCTGGGACAATTTTAAGATAGTTAAGAGAGAAGTGATGGCTAAATTTGCCAGGGTTCAAATAAAATTAGGCCATATAGTCTCAAAGTTGGGTTTCAAAGGATAATAATTTTATCATGGTTGGCTTGAAAGGCTCAAACGGTCCAAACAAAAGTTGCCTAAATCATTTTCAATGTTCCATGCTTCCTAGGATTTTGCCTCAAGAAACTATTAAGTCAATTCTAAAGACTTAAACTTTCATGCATGCCTAACTTTCGTAAGGAACTAAAAATTTATGGTACGATTTGCATGCTTTATTAGAAATACATTCATATCATTATTAAGCTAACATAATAATTTATTGAAATAATAGAACTTTATTTATACTGAAGTTTAGCATACTTAACAAAATTTCAAATTATTGAAAAAAATATACCCTAATAATAATTAAAAGAAAAATTTATTCTGAGTGGAAATAATTCAAATTCAATTTTCGGTCCCCCTACTTAAGATGAACAATGTCCTCATTCTGTAAAGTGAATAGATACTATACACCAGGTAAGATTCTAGAAAAAAGGAGGAGAGTCAAATTGATTGCTTAAGTACCAAGCTCTCTCTAGATCCAATCCTAGACATGTATATACCTATTGCCACACTTTATACTTTGCGACTTGTTCAAATTTTATTTATGATTTTCCTCTCTTATTATGTGAAAATAAAAATTCCTAATTAAACCTAATCCTAAAATGACCTAAGAACAGAAATAAAATAAGGTCAAGATCCCCCATTTTATTTATTTGCAGACCCTTCAGAATTTGACTCATCTTTTGTTCCCTCATTATTGCCTTTGCATGAATCGATTCGCTCCTTCTTTGATAATGGACTCCATGGTTCAAATATAAAATCTGGAAATTCAGGCACAAAAATAAATGGGTCATTGTAAATTTTCTTAAGGGCACTTCGCATCGAGTCATCCCTTATTTTTGAGTATCTCCAGTAAGCTTGTTGCTGCCATTGCATATGCTGCATTATGTCCATCAACTTTTACAGCTCATCTCGAAGATCTAGGCTAGGCGATTGTGCTCTGAACATTAAGGTTTCGTCATTAGGTTCAACTTCTGGTTCCAGTGGTTCCACCTTATCAGGACTTCAGCCGATTGCATTAGTTCGATCTCTGTGGGATCTTCTTCCTCTTTTTCGGGATCCTTACTTTCTTCAATTCGTTGCGTAGAACAGAATCTTCGGCTATTCGGTAAAGGTTCCAATCTGTGATTGTGCCCTGGCTATAGCCTGTCTTCTTTACATTTGCAAGAATTTTAGCTTTCAAACTCAAAATTGTTATCGTAAAGGGAAAGTAGGCTGGGCCAGAACATCTAACGGCACAATTCCGCATCTCTCTTAGATGATTTTTCCCACATCAATGGTCTTCCTAGTTAAGATCGAGTATAATAAGACCATTCGTTCTAATGAAATTGTAGTCCTATGTGAGCTAGGCATAAGGCTGAAATGGATGAAATAGAACCATACCTTTGCGAGTGGTGTAAGATATTCTCTTTGACAAGTGTGGATTCCTTACTTTGACACAATCCACTTAGAACCTAGAACTGCAAGTTCTTCCAGAATTTCTTGCAAATTTTTAGGCTTTATATTACTCATCAAGGAAGAATAATCATCGTTTTAGAAATCAGGCAATTCAAAGAACTCATTAATAGCATTTGAAGTTATTGGTACCTTGATTCCATGAATTGGAACTTTCGTCAACTCTCTTGAGGTTAAATTTGCATAGAACTCGCGAACTAGTTCCTCATCCACACTAGGTTTCTTCTCACAAAACAATTCCCAATTGAGGGCTTCAGCAACTTGATGAATACGTGCCATAAAATCTTTGTAGTTGATCTCTTTCAATGTAAAACCTTTCTCTGGATGCATCTGTTGATTTTTGAAGATACTCTCGTATCTTTCTTTGGCTTCTTCACAATGGAACTTGTTTTGTGTTTCATCAATTTGGGCACAGGCACGAGTTCTCTTGCGAGGCATGATTAACCTGAACAAAAGATGAAAAAAATTATTTTCTCAAAAATTTAATTAAATAAAAATTATTAATGATTCAATAAATTGAAAAATTAAATAAAATTAAAAATTTAGGAGAAAATTCAGTCTTACCACCTTTTTTTTAGAACTCCTAAAAAACAAATAGTTAGAAAGCAAAAGAGGTCGAATGGAAGTAGGTTGGAGGATTTGGCTAAGGATGGGTGAGAGGGTGGTGCCATTCGGGTGTGTGAGGTAGTAGTGCGTAGAAGGCGTTGGGAGTAAGTAGCAACGCGCGCAGGCTAGGCTGGATGTGCGAGTAGCGTGCGAATCCTCGTCGAGCAGACCTAGCGTGCACGAGCGCTGGAGCTGGGCCTGGTGTGGGCAGCTAGTGTTGGAGCAGGACAAGGCACACAATGCAGCGTGCGATGGGGGCAGGTATGCGTAAGGTGGGCGTGCGGCGTGTGATGGAGCTGAGGCTGCTGGGTGTTTGCTGGCTGAATGGTTGCTAGGCTAGGCGCTTGCGGCACTTATGGGGTTTGGTGCTTTGGGATTTTGAGTGATGAATGATGAAGAATGTGGTATTTATAATGAAGAGAATAGGACTTAAAGTAGAATTCTTAGAGAAATTTAATAGCTAAAAACTCTAAGTTCTCGTTCTAATCCAAGTTAACAACAATTAATAATTAAATATATTCATATTAAATTATTAATGCTATTAATTTATTTAAAAATGAAATAAACTAATCCTAATTCTATGCTAAATTGATAAAAATTAATATATAAATTATAATAGATATAATTATATATTAAAGATTATCATCTTATTATTAAAAAAAACTTATCAAATAAAATATGATTAAATTAAAACTAATCCTAACTCTAGATAAAGTTGATAATAATTAGTATATATTATAATGGATAATTATATATTAATAATTATCATATATTTTTTATTAAACTAATTTTTTTTCTAGAAGCCTTTTGAAAATATTTACAAAAAGAGGCATCTAATTTTTATTACTTACAAAAAGAGCAGCCAAATTTTAAAAATACTTCAATTAAGTCCGTAGACTAAATGAAAATCTGAAATTAAGTTACAATTTAAAACTTGGATAAAAATTGTCCCTTTTATTTGAAAAACCAAAAATTTAATTTTATTTAGGGAATAATTTCTCGAAAAATTATGTTAAAATCAATTCCCAAGAAAGCTTGGAGGGTCACAAGCGGTCCCGCTTAAGTTCCAATTGCCTAGACAGAATTTATTTAAACATACTAATCCCGAAAATATACCCTAAATCATTTAATAAAAAGGAAAATAAGAAAATTCCAACATTTGATAAAATGAACGAAATTTGATTCCGTTTAGTCTTATCTCCCTAATAATGTTTCAGGCGCTGAGCATTAACTTGAAAATTACCTCCGTTACCTTGGAGTTCAACAACTCCGTATGGATAGACGGGATGAATAGTAAATGGACTAGACCAACGTGATTTTAGTTTACCTGGAAAGAACCTTAATCTGGAATTAAATAACAAGACTTACTGACCTGCTTCAAATTCTTGAACTCGAATGTGCTTGTCATGCCATTTCTTAAGTCTCTCCTCGAGTAATTTGGCATTTTCGTACAATAACATTTGGAATTCCTCTAACTCATTGAGTTAGAGCATTCGTTTCTCTTTAGCAAGCTTTAGATCCAAGTTGAGTTATCGTAGGGCCCAGTAAGCTTTGTGTTCTAACTCTAGGGGTAGATGGCAGGCTTTTCCAAAGACCAACCTGTAGGGTGACATCCCTAAAGGTGTCTTGTATGCTATTCTGTAAGCCCATAAAGCATCATCCAATCTTTTGGACCGATCTCGTCAGTTCAGGTAAACTACCTTCTCAAGTATGCCTTTGATCTCTTTGTTCGCCAGTTCAGCTTGCCCATTCATCTGCGGATGGTAAGCTGTAGTTACCTTGTGTTTCACTCCATATTTATCTAATAATTATTTCAACCACTTGTTCACAAAATGGGACCCTTCATCGCTAATAATCGCTCTTGGGGTTCCAAACTTTGTGAACACGTGTTTCTGCAAAAACTTCATCACAGCCATATCATCATTTGTCGGATAAGCTTCAACCTCGACCCACTTAGACACATAGTCTACTGCTACTAATATGTACTTGTGACCAAAAGAAGGCGGAAAAGGACCAAGAACTTCAATACCCCATACATCAAAAAATTCTACCTCAATGATATTTTTTTGAGGCATTTCATTTCTGTTGGTGACATTTCTAACCCGTTGACATCGATCACAACTCTTTACGTAAGCATATACGTCCTTGAACAGAGTTGGCCAAAAGAATCTGGCTTGCAATACTTTGGCCGCATTACATGTACCTCCGAAGTGTCCCCCTCTTGGAGCTGAGTGACAATGGTATAGAATCTTTTGTATTTCATCTTCTACCACACATCTCTTGATCATTTGATCTGCGTACTTTTTAAACAAGTATGGTTCTTCCCAGAAATAGTACTTCACATCGTGAAGAAACTTTTTCCTTTAATGATATGTCTTATCAATTAGCATCAAACCACAAGCTAAATAGTTAGTAATATCAGTAAACCAAGGGGTATTTTGGACATGATTTACCTTCAGTATGTGTTCATCCAGAAACGTCTCTCGAATTGGTATAAGAGGAGAGTTCCCTTCTTGTGGCTCCAATCTGGACAAGTGATCTGCTACTTGATTTTCCCCTCCCTTTCAATCTTGAATTTCTAAATCGAATTCTTGAAGTAGAAGTACCCATCGGATCAACTTCGACTTAGCGTCTTTCATGGAAAGTAAGTACTTAATTGCCAAGTGGCCCGTATAGACAATCACTTTGGTACCTACAAGACAAGATCGAAACTTGTCAAAAGAAAACACAATAGTGATAAACCGTAATTTATACATATTTTTACCCTATGTTTAACGCATTTTATGGATAATTTCCCATTAGAATTGGTGAATTCGATGCTCCTAATGCTTTAATTTCATGTTTTATACTTAGGAGAGCATAGGAGAGTGAAAGGAATGAGAAACGGACCAAAAACAGAGAAAATGGGCCAAAGTACGAAATCAACACGGCCTGGGCCTCCTCACATGGGCAGACCACATGGCCGTGTCAATTTGGTAGGCTTGAGCACGGCCTGAAGTAATCGCACACGGGCGTGTCCCTATCGAGCCCAAGTTGAGTCCAACTCGAAAAAGGCTAATTTTGAGGACTCTTAGGCATTCCAAAGCCTATAAATACACCCTAGAGTAGGAAGAAAGAGGAGGCACAGAATAGAGAGTAAGGAATTACTCCAAGGAAGCCGATTGATCCATCTCAGAAGCCAGATTCATCATCAAGACTGAAGATCTCTCCTCAATTTGCCCTTCAGGAGTTTTGGGTTTTCTTTATGTTTTGTATTCTTTATTATTCTGAGATGTTTTCTTATTTAGTTATGAACTAAATCTCCTAAATACCTAAGGGGAATGAAACCTAAGACGAATCTTGTTATTATTTTCTGAATTGTATGATAAATATTTAACTTGTTCTTAATTATGTGTTCTTAATTCTTGTTTTGATATCCAGGATACTAATTCAAGATAAGCTCTTATTAAGAGGAGAAATAGATAATGTCTAAGAGTATATTTGTCATAATTACGAGGAGTTGTTTGCGCGCCTAGACATAGGGTGACAAGATTTTGCCAGATTAGGGTGAAACCTAATAAGGTGATCCATAGATCGAGTTAATGCAACCCTAGTGTGTTAATTAGAGAAAGGTCTCAATTATTCAATCTAGGGATTAGACGTTATTAGTCTTGAATAGGGATAATAACATAACTTAGGGATCTCTATGGAACAAGTTAAATGAATAAATCGTCCGATTCGGAGCCAGGATAACAAGTGCAGTCTAGGTGGATTTTTCCTTAAGTATTGTCTTAATTCAATCGATTTTTCCAAAAGCAATTCCCCAATTCTATTCTTTGTGAGTTCTTAGTTTAGATAATTAGTTAGTTAAAAACATAACCTCTCTATTCCTAAGCTAGATAATAAAAAGACAGTCAATACTAGTACTTTTAGTTCCTTTGGGTTCGACAATCCGATTTTGCTAAAACTTTACTACTGTTCCATAGGTACACTTGCCTACATCGTGATAATAGTTAGTTTCAAGAATGATTAATTATAAATATTTAAAACCTATCACGAAATCACGCGATCAAGTTTTTAGTGCTGTTGCCAGGGACATAAAATATTAGGAACACTCAATTTTTATTACTTTAGCCATTTATTTTTCTTGCGATCTAATTTTATTTTTAATTTTATTCTAATTTATTAATTTTCTTTTTCTTTCTTCTAGAAGTTTTTTTTATAGTTTATGACTAGAAGAAACCCATCAGGACCACTACTTTTTGACGAAGAAATAGATTGCACAGTTTGCAGAAACCAAAGACAATAAGGCGAAGCCTAAGATACACAGAGAACGAGCAAGAAGACGATACTCAACCCCCAACCGAAGAGATGGTTGAAAACTAAGAGAATCAGCTACCTCCTGCAATTGCGGCTAATCAAAATCCTGCTCCACACACTATGTATGATTATGCTAAACCTTCTTTAACATGAACTGAATCAAGCATAGTTAGACCTGCTGTAGCTGCAAATACTTTTGAAGTAAAACCTAACACAATTCAAATGATACAACAGTTTGTTCAGTTTGATGGTTTGCAGGATGAAGATCCCAACGCTCACTTACTATGCGATACATTTAAAATTAATGGCATTTCTGACGATGCCATTCGTCTTCGGTTATTCCCTTTTTCATTTAGGAGCAAAGCTAAACAGTGGTTAAACTCGTTACCACGAGGGTCAATTACTTCTTGGGAACAAATGACCAAAAAATTTTTACTAAAATATTTTCCGCCAGCTAAAGCGGCTAAATTACGTAATGATTTCTCTTCTTTTGTGCAGATGGATTTAGAAACACTCTACGATGCATGGGAGAGATACAAGGACCTTTTGAGAAGGTGCCCTCACCATGGGTTACCGTTTTGGCTTCAGGTTCAAACATTCCATAATGGCCTGAATCCTTTGACTCGGCAAATGGTTGAGGCAACTACTGGCAGAAGCATCAATAATAAAACACCTGAAGATGCTTATGAGTTCATAGAGAAGATGTCATTGAATTACTATCCGTGGAAAGTCATGAGGAAAAAGCCAACGAAAACAGCTGGTGTTTATAACGTCATTCGGTCACCATGCTCTCTAATCAGGTAGAACTCTTGAATAAGAAAATTGATGGTTTTCTTAGTTCTTCACAGGTTCACCTAGTAATGTAGTGTGAAGCAAGTGGAGGTGGAACAAGCCATTCAGAATACCAACCTTATGGCCACAACATGGATAACGAGCAATTAAATTACATGGGTAATAATCCTTGACCTCAAAACAATCCATATAGTAACACTTATAATGCAGGTTGGAGGAACCACCCAAATTTCTCATGGGGAGGCCAAGGAAATCAGCGACCACCTCTGGGCTACCAACAGCCACCCTATCAACAGGAAAAGAAACCGAACCTTAAAGAGATGCTCACAAAGTTTATCTCGGTATTAGAAACCCATTTTCAGAACACCGAAACGACACTTAAAAATAAAAAAATTGTCAATCCAAGGGCTCAAAACTCAAATAGGCCAGCTTTCTAAACTAATCCTCGAATGACCATAAGGTAGCTTGCCAAGTAATACTGAACCTAACCCAATGGAACAGCTCAACGTGATTAATGTTTAAAATGAAGAAGGATTTGTTGAGCCTGAGCCAGAACCGAGGCAAGAAACAATGGTAAGTAAAGGTAAAGGTGAGGTAGATTATAATAAAAACAAACCAGTGACTGTCGAATATAAACCTCGTGTTCCATACCCCAATACGACAAGGAAAGATCACTCAGATGAACAATTTGGTAAATTCATCAAACTCCTAAAAAATTACATATTAACTTACCATTTATTGAAGCTCTATCGCAGATGCCAAATGCAATGAAATTTTTAAAAGAGCTTTTAGCAAATAAGCAGAAGTTGGACAAGGCGTCGCATGTGGAGCTAAACGCAGTTTGCTCAGCTATTCTTCAGAATAAACTACCCAACAAACTAAAAGATCTAGGGATATTTATGATTCCTTGCTTAATTGGTGGTTTAGATGTTAATAATGCATTAGCTGATTTAGGGGCTAGTATCAACGTCATGCCTTACAAAATGTTTAAGCAACTACTTCTTGGGAAACCCAAACAGACTAGGATGAGCATTCAATTAGTAGATAAAATTATAAGATTCCCTAGAGGTATTATTGAAGATGTGCTAGTTAAAATCGATAAATTTATATTTCCCGTTGACTTCATTGTTCTAGACATAGAGGAGGATAGCAACACTCCTTTAATTCTAGGAAGGCCCTTTTTAGCAACTGCTAAAGTGATCATTGATGTTGGCACAGGTGAACTTACACTTCGGGTGGGAGACGGAACAATCACCCTTCAAGCTCGCAATTCTGGCAACACATCAGAAATTGAAGGTGATCGTTTAACCCATTCTACTAAAACTGACAATATGGTGCAACCTACTTTGCAAGAAATGAGTTTGAAGGAAGCACATGAGTCATTCTTAAGCAATAGTAGAGGACCTACTCATGAAGAACGAAGACTGCAAATAGAGTAGCTAGATGAGTGACGAACACATAAATCGAGAACACACGATCAACCAAAACTACGCTAGAACGAGCTCGATACCTTTCCAAATCAACTTAAGGTTAGTGATAAAGTCTTATTAGATGCCGCAGATCTTCACATTATCACTGCTAGACCGGATGAAGAAATCCCTCTTACGGTACTTAGTATTTTTCCATTTTGTACAGTTGAGGTAAGTCACCCCAAGTTCAGCACTTTTAAGGTAAACAACACCCGTTTAAAACCTTATTTTGATGAGATTGATAGTAGGAATGAGGAGTATAAACTCCTCGAACCACCATGACCATTCAATGGAGAGGTAAGTCAAGCTTAGACTATAAATAAGCGCTTCTCGGGAGGCAACCCGAGCACTAACAATATTAATTTCTTTAAATTTTAGTATTTAACACCTAACTTACTAATAGAGATCTTGAATACAGGTTTTTCCAAAAAGACATGGCCAAGCACACGGGCGTGCTTAGGGCCATGTAAAAACAGGGCAAAAGATTTCCCCAACACGGGCTAACGCCACGGCCGTGCGACATGGCCATGGTCGAACCTGCCAAAACAACACGGGCGCGCAACACGCCCGTATAGAAGATCCATGGGTGAACCTGTTAAAACAGCACGGGCGTGCAACACGCCCGTATCTAGTACCCATGGTCGAACCTGTTAAATTAACACGGGCGTAGACCTTATATACACGGGCGTGGGAGAAGCGAACAAAGCTAGACACGGTCGTTCGACACGGCTGTGTACACCCACACGCCTAAGGAACACTGGCGTGTACTAAATGTCAGACGCGCTCAAATTTAAAATTCGTGAATCACACGGGCTAAAATTGGGGAACACGCGCGTGTTACCTAGCCGTGTGACACAAAATCTATAAAAACCTTGCACTATTCATTGTCTTCCCTACCCAAAAACCCTAACCCTAGCCGCTGCAGGTCCACACGACCTCCCCGTTACGCCCATGCGCTGCATCCAACTCCATTTTTGCCACTCATTCTCCCTTTTCTAGCATTTTTTTACTTTTTTCCCTTTAATTGCACTCATTTTTCAAGTTAGTTATCATAGAACTATGCATTTTTCATGATTATTTTCATCTTTCTATCACTCACATTTTATTCATAGAACAAGCTATTATCTTTTTTATGTGCAAATTCTTACTCTTTATATGATTTCTCTACTTTGTTTGATTAGTTAGAAGTAAATATTCATGATTAGAACAATAGACATACTCAGGCCTTTAGTGTTAACATTTTTCATCAGTCACACATGTTGCATTCCATGAAATTCATTACCATTTTCACGCCATATAATTGATTGCTTTGATTAACTTGTTAGTCTTAGTAGTTGCTGAAATTATGATTGTTATTTACAATTTGTCTTCATTTTACTTTGATCATTCCTCAAGATGAATTAATGGTTTTGATTGCAGCTACCATGTCATCTTTACGAGGAAAGAAAATCGCCGTACCTGCTTCCAAGAAACAGAAAGGAGCGTTATCTTCCGCGGGTCCAACCGTGAAAATTCGCCACCCTCTCCTACAGTTCCCCCGTGGGCCCTAAGAAGAACGTTTCCAAATACTTCAGGCCCGACCTTTAATTGTAGGCCGCTGCATCGACTAGGCTTCCGTAGAACAAGTTCAGTTGGCTGACGCGATTCAGGCCCTCTTAACCACCGACCCTTGAAAGCTGTTTTCTGGGATCATCGAGCCAACATACCTCGAGCTCACGATGGAACTATGCTCAACGTTCCATCTTTAAACCGTAATGACGAACTACGATGATCCCGGCATGGTCCAATTTCAACTAGGCGGATTAATCAGCCAGCTAAGCGTCCCAGAGTTTGGTGCTGCACTGGGTTTATATACGGAGGAGTTTAAGGAGGAGAATGAACTACATGCTCTCACTCGCTACATACACTTCTCTCCCTCGAAATGTTGGCACACTTTGGCCCCTAGCACGGCCTCCTACAATCCTAGCTGCTCCAAGGTATCAGTTCTCCGACCTTCCCTGAGGTACCTACACGCCATTTTGGCTCACACGATTAC
The DNA here is from genome assembly GCF_007990345.1 of Gossypium hirsutum. NCBI lineage: Eukaryota > Viridiplantae > Streptophyta > Magnoliopsida > Malvales > Malvaceae > Gossypium > Gossypium hirsutum. The sequence continues at coordinate 37,058,684 of NC_053430.1, read as the reverse complement.
AAGAAGGCGAGAGAGCACTAGCGTCATCTACACTCACGACGCCTACTTTTTATGGTGTATGTTTCACGGGCACGTCATCGACCTTGCCTATTTCATTGCCCTGTGATTCAGTACCAGACGGAGCGGCATAGGAAGGAGGTCATCTCCATTGGCCCCTAAGTGACTCGGTTGGCTCGACACTTCGGGCTCCTCGACACCACGGCCCAAGAATCATCATTGACCCTCATTGGCCAGATGTCTCCACAATGCATCTCGAGCATGCTTAGCATGAGGATGATCGAGAGGCATCGAGGAACCTACCCTCCTCAATATTGTCTTGCCCAATCTACTGAGGAGGGGGCCTACGAGGACATTCCTGATGATTTCGCTCTGCAGCATGAGGACCCACTATCCCAGCCACCACCACCCTCTCGTCCAGTTCATGTGGCGGCTTCATATGCTGACATCTCTGAGTGGCTCACTCAATTCGAGTAGCAGTGTTTTCAATGATTTGACAACATTGATGCTACTCTATAACAGATTTGTTAGCACCTTCAGATCTCATCGCCAGTCCCACGTCGCGAACCATCTAGCGATGAAGATGTTTAAAAATATTTATTTATTATTTTATGTTTTTAATTTTTATTAAAACTACTTTTTATTTTTATTAGATTTTAGAATTGTATTTTTAATTATCAATTTTGGTTATTTCTTTATGAGTAATTATTCTTCCTAAAATCCCTTAAAAAGTTCTTGATTTCATCACAGTTATATAGAGCTCTTTAGCTCATCATCGCATAGGAACTAAAAACTCCACTGAGAAGGGTTTTCCACGGCTGTTATGTCCTGATCAACCACGACCATAGCTACCACTAGATATAATATTCTTTTGGCGCAGGACTTATGGACTAATGAACCTCTACCACCAACGGAGTATCCTCCTCCACTCTCGCACCGATTACTCTCCAAAACCCCAGTTTGAGGAATTCATCATACTGGAAGTTTCATTTCACTCCCTATCTTATTTTTATATTCTAATATCTATCTTTGTACATTTAGGGCAATGTACATCTTAAGTGTGGGGCGATATTTATTTCATTATCAGAAAAATCCCTGAATGATTGCCTTATTCTCTTGGAAGCTCTCATATCGCATTTAGGATAAATTTTGATTGATTTATGATTTTGATTGATATATCTTGAATTAAAACATAGGGATTTATGCATTGACTGTTTAAACTTTAAGACATTACAGAATCAAGCATGATAAGTTGATTTTTAAGAATTTAAAATCTTAGGTTGTTTCCCCAAAGTTAGGTATTACTTTGAGTTAGAATTCACAAGTTTTAAACATCAAAAAGCCATAATTTTTGTGAGATTTTTGAGCCTTTTGAGCATCTATTAATACTTTCATGCTCACTTTTATTATTGCTTTGAGTGCCCCAATATCGAACTGTTATTCTAGAACTTGCTTGATTATGCATGTCAAGACCACACCATTTGATTTGATATGTCAAAATGATTAAGGCACTTAGGATTAACCCACTCATGCCATGAAAAGCCTACCTCCATGATTAACCTCTAGTAACCCCCATTGAGCTTAACAAGCCATTTCTTGTATTACCCTTAATATTAACCTTTAACCGATTATTGTTGAAATCCCCTAAACTAATCCCTATTTTTGTCGAGATTTGAGTTGAAGAAATTGGTTAGCTATGTCTTATTCTTAATAGTTAGTCTATGTTATTTAACTTGTTCTTAAAAAAATTGTATACACATTAGTAATTCCATATTCTGAGAAGAAGCCCTGTTGTATGCAAGTGATGATTAACCCTTTTTCTAGTTAGGCAATTTTTCAATTCAATCTCGATTCTAACCCTTTCTTTCAGCTTGTAACCACACCCCCTAACCAAGCCTCATTATAACCCTCTAAATACCTATTGATTGATGTATCATCTTAAATTATAGTGGTGGAGATTTGGTTTTCATGCAAGCCTATGGTAATGACTTTTCATTATTGACTATTGAGTGCTTCATGTATTGTCCTTAAACACCTCGAGTGATTTGCGTAAATCTTTAGTGAGGATGTGAAACTCTGTGATATTCTGAATCAAAGGTAATTACTTAGATGAGGGGAGACACCTATGTTTGCATGATTAAATACTCAACTTGGAATGTTTGAAACTTTTATGTTCTTTTAGTTGAATTCTCAATGTATGATTACCTATGGATTATTTTGAGATATTATCAATAAAAATTATAAGTTGAGAAGAATTTATTTTGATTATGAGTTGAAAAGTTTGTTGAGGACAAGCAAATGCTTAAGTGTGGGGGTATTTGATAAACCGTAATTTATACATATTTTTACCCCATGTTTAACGCATTTTATGGATGATTTCCCATTAGAATTGGTGAATTTGATGCTCCTAATGTTTTAATTTCATGTTTTATACTTAGGAGAGCATAGGAGAGCGAAAGGAATGAGAAACGACCAAAAAAGGAGAAAATGGGCCAAAGTACGAAATCAACACGGCCTAGACCTCCTCACACGGGCAGACCACACGACCGGGTCAATTTGGCAAGCTTGAGCGCGGCCTGAAGTAATCGCACACGGGCGTGTCCCTACCAAGCACAAGTTGAGTCCAATTCGGAAAAGGCTAATTTTGAGGGCTCTTAGGCATTCGAAAGCTTATAAATACACCCTAGAGGAGGAAGAAAGAGGAGACACAGAATAAGGAGTAAGGAATTACTCTAAGGAAGCCAATTGATCCATCTCAGAAGCCGGATTCATCATCAAGACTGAAGATCTCTCCTCAATTTGCCCTTCAGGAGTTTTGGGTTTTCTTTATGTTTTGTATTCTTTATTATTCTGAGATATTTTCTTATTTAGTTATGAACTAAATCCCCTAAATACCTAAGGGGAATGAAACTTAAGACGAATCTTGTTATTATTTTCCGAATTGTATGATAAATATTTAACTTGTTCTTAATTATGTGTTCTTAAGCTCTTATTTAGAGGAGAAATAAACCCTATCTAATAGTACATTTGTCATAATTAAGCGGAGTTGTTTGCGCGCCTAGACATAGGGTGACAAGATTTTGTCGGTTAGGGTGAAACTTAATAAGGGGATCTATAGATCGAGTTAATGCAACCTTAGGGACTTAATTAGAGAAATGTCTCAATTATTCAATCTAGGGATTAGACGTTATTAGTCTTGAATAGGGATAATAACATAACTTAGAGATCTTTACGGAACAAGTTAAATGAATAAATCGTCTGATTCGGAGCCAGAATAACAAGTGCAGTCTAGGTGGATTTTTCCTTAGGTATTGTCTTAATTCAATCGATTTTTCCAAAAGCAATTCCCCAATTCTATTCTCTGTGAGTTCTTAGTTTAGATAATTATTTAGTTAAAAACAAAACCTCTCTATTCCTAGGCTAGATAATAAAAAGATAGTCAATACTAGTACTTTTAGTTCCTTTGGGTTCGATAATCTGGTCTTGCTAAAGCTTTACTACTGTTCGATAGGTACACTTGCCTACATCGTGATAATAGTTAGTTTCAAGAATGATTAATTATAAATATTTAAAACCTATCACGAAATCACGTGATCAAATAGCAAGTAACTCTTTTTCTATTATCGTATAATTCAGTTGAGCTCCTGTCAAAGTTTGACTTGCGAGTAGATAGGATGAAAAACTTTGTTCCTTCACTGGCCCATAACAGCTCCTATCGCGAAGTCACTTGCGTCACACATCAGTTCAAATGGAAAATCCCAGTTTGGTGTGACAATTATGGGTGCCGAAACTAATCGACTCTTTAAATCATTGAAAGCACTTAAGCACTCTTCATCAAATTTGAACATCATATGCTTCTCCAATAATTTGCATAAGGGTTTAGCAATTTTGGAGAAGTCATTGATAAATCTTCGATAGAAACCGGTGTGGCTCAAAAAGCTCCTAACACCCTTTACAGATGTTGGAGGTGGGAGTTTCTCAATAACATCTACCTTTGCTTTATCTAACTCGATTCCATGTGTCGTTATCCGATGACCTAGAACAATCCCTTCTCCTACTATGAAATGACACTTTTCCCAGTTGAGTACTAGGTTTGTTTCTTCGCATCGCCTCAGTACCTTCACTAGATTGGCCAAGCAATCATCATAAGTATCTCCAAATTCTGAAAAATTATCCATAAAAACTTCCAAATACTTCTCAACCATGTCAGTAAAAATATACATCATAAATCTTTGAAATGTAGCAGGTGCAAATGACATGCGTCTAAATGCAAATGTACCGTACGGGCAGGTGAATGTTGTCTTGTGCTGATCTTCGGTGCTACTATAATCTAATTATACCCTGAGTATCCATCGAGAAAACAGTAATAGTCTTGCCCTACGAGTCTATCCAGCATCTAGTCCAAAAACGACAAAGAAAAGTGATCTTTCCTAGTCGCCTTGTTCTGCTTCCGGTAATCGATGCAAATTTTCTATCCCATAACCGTTCTAGTTGGTATCAACTTGTTATTCTCATTTTCAATGACCGCGATACCTCCTTTCTTTGGCACACACTGGACCAGACTTACCCATGAACTATCTGAGATGGGGTAGATTATACTTACATCTAACCACTTGATGATTTCTTTCTTGACTACGTCCTTCATGATGGGGTTTAGTCTTCATTGTCCATCAATCGTCCCTTTTTCACCATCTTCCAGGATAATCTTGTGCATGCATATAGATGGACTAAGTCCGTGAATATCGGCTATGGTCCATTCGATAGCCTTCTTGAATTGTCTCAACACTAGGATGAGTTTCTCTTCTTATTCACTAGTTAATTCTACTGAAACAATCACAGGCAAAGTAGAAACGTTACCTAAATAAGCATATTTCAAATGTGAAGGTAGTACCTTGAGTTCTAATTAGGTGGCTCTTCGATTGACGCTTTTGGTTGGGCATAATCCCTTTTCTTTAATTCCAAAGATTCAAAACCGGATTGCAGGTTAAATCCCTTTTGATTAGCTTCTAACAATGCTAAGTATTCATCCTCTTCTTCATCATTCAGAGGATCTGATGTCAAAATTTTTTCTAAAGGATCCTCAACGTAGTTAAGCTCCTTATCCATTATTAAATCCTCTAATTCGAATAGCTCAAAATAATTATCAATCGTGTCAAAAAATCGTATAGACTTAAAAAAGTTAAATGTTACCTGATCATCCTGAACACGCATAGTAAGCTCGCCCTTCTGTATATCAATAAGGGTTCTTCCAGTTGCTAAGAATGGTCTTCCTGAGATAATTGACACTTCTTTGTCTGCTTCAAAGTCTAGGATAACAAAATTAGCAGAGAAGATAAATTTATCTACACGTACCAATACATCCTTGATTTTTCCTTCCAGATGTGCTAAGGTTCGACCTGCTAATTGAAGTGTAACCGTAGTTGGTCTAGCTTCACCTATCCCCAACTTCCTAAATATTGACATAGGCATCAAGTTAATACTCGCACCTAAGTCACATAATGCCTTACCACAATACATTGATCCAATGTTGCAGGGTATGGTAAAACATCCAGGATCCTTCAACTTTGGGGGTAATTTTTCTTAAAGATATGCACTGAATTCCTTTGTTAGAGCTACAGTCTCAAATTCTCTAAGTCTTCATTTTTTGGATAGGATATCCTTCATGAATTTGACATAGTTTGGCATTTGCTCAAGCGCTTTAACCAACGGGATGTTGATATGAAGTTGCTTGAGTACGTCTAAGAACTTCTAGAATTGAATCTCCTACTTCTGCTTTTGAAGTCTTTGAGGGTAGGGTGGTGGTGGTTTCTTTACTAGAACTGGTTGATTCATCTTCTGTGGCAATTCTGCATCTAATGGAGTTGTTAGTTGATCAAAATTAGCTGGTTCTAAAATTACCTTATCTAATTTTGCAGATTCTGGTTCTTGTGACACTAGAATTTCAACACTCAGTTGAAATTCCTCTGAATCTTGAGCGTCAGCTTGCTCCTTTTCAGCTTTAATGGTGTTGGACTTTATTGTCTTTCCACTCTTCAATGTCAACGCTTTGCAATGCTCCTTCCTCGGATTCCTCAGATTCTCCATATCACTAGGTAAAGCACCTGGTGGTCGGTTCTTGAGTTCAGTTGCCAGCTGCCCCATTTGGTTTTCTAGGTTTTCCAATGTAGCTACTTGGCTGACCCATTTTGTTTTCTAGGTTTTTCAATATAGCTACTTGGCTGCCCCATTTGGTTTTCTAGGTTTTTCAATGTAGCTACTTGGCTTTGGATTAACGCATCATTTTTGGCCATGTATGCCTTCAATAGATTTTCTAAGCTGTTGGATGGTTCAGTTTGGGTTGGTTTTTGAACTTGTTGGGGGAAAACTAGGCGGCTGGGTTGGCTTAGGTTGGGCATAATTGTTACTGGTTCTAGCCCCTTGGTTACTCCAGGAAAAATTAAGGTTATTTCGCCATGATGGCTTATAAAAATTGGATTACAGTCGATTCCTTCCTCGATTTTGGTTTTGGTTACCTATGTAGTACATAGATTCTGGGTTGGATGGACATTCTTCGAACAAATGTCCTTCCCCATAGTAAACACAGAATATATTTTCAAATTGGTTAGGTGGCTGTGCTATAAAACTGTTAGACCCAATAGTAGTAAGATTTTTAAGCATTGATGATACCTAAGATGCGAGTGAAGTGAGAGCGTTTAATTCATGTATTCCAGCAACTTGTCTTCCTGACACTGCTCGGTTGGTTGGCCATTGATAGTTGTTGCTGGCAATCCTCTCAATGATTTCATAAGCCTCATTATAAGACTTAGAAATGAGAGCACATTAGCAGAAGCGTCTACTACCATCCCCGTGTGAGCATTGAGACCATTATAAAATGTCTCAAGTTGAATGCAATGTGAGATTCCATGATAAGGGCACTTTCGTAATAAGTCTTTGTACCTTTCCCAGGCCTCATACAAGGACTCATCATCATTTGTTGGAAGGCAGTGATCTCGTTCCTCGACTTACCTTTCTTGCTAGGCGGGAAATAGTTCATAAGAAATCTATCTGCTACCTGTTGCCATGTGGAAATTGAGTTTGGTGGTAATTAGTTCAACCAGGCTCGAGCTCTGTCCCTTAGGGAATATGGGAATAGCTTCAATGGTAATGCATCTTCGGGTACTTTGGCTAATTTGAAAGAATCGCTCACCTCTATAAATAGTCTTAACTGTAGGTGAGGATATTTGGTAGGCATTCCACTGAATTGCCCATTGTTTAAAGCATCTGGAACATTACTGGCTTCAGCTCGAACTAGTGTGCCTCAATTTCGGGTCTCCTAATACCCGGGTTAATATCATTAAACATTGGCACGACATACTGTCTTAAAGCTCTATCCCTATCATTAACAATAATGATAGGATTTTGAGCAGGGTTCGTTCATTTCCTTGAATTGGATTTTCAAAGTTCATCTCTTCAGTCCTTCTCTGATTTGCTTTTCTTCTTCACTCTCGAAAAGTTCGTTCTATCTCGAGGTCTACAGGGAGTAGCTCAATAATTCGGTCAATACTCATAAACACCTGAAATAATCACAGAAAAATTAATTAAGTTAAAATTTAAATAGAAAAATAAACCAAAATATAAACTAACAAATTCACAAATAATGACTTTTTAAAACAGTTCCCAGAAATGACGCCAAAAGCTTGGAACGATGGAAATGTGCAAGTGTACACAATGGCAATAAGTAATAAAGTGACAAGTAAATGTCGAGTTATGGTACCCACAAGGATTGTGAAAAGAATTGTTTATGAATGCTATTTAAAACACTTTGGTGAAGAAAAATATTTTGCTTGAAGAGGGTGATAAAAAACTAAGATTTTAAACGAAGTAAACTAAAGAAATAAATCTCAAATGCACGATTTCAAAATACGATTTAATCAAGATGACATAATGTGTTGGATTAATTACATTTCTTTAACTTATAATTATTAAACTCATATCTATGTTGTTATGAATAAATTCACGGCAACTCGGTAATTTGCTAACTTATGAACATATTCACCTACACAAATCCATTTAACTATTAACATATCCCTATGTTAATTCAAACGATTAAACAGATTTTAATAAGCAAACATGTTATGGCACATACATACTTATTAAATTGAACTAATCTTTTGGATATCCCTATGTCAATTCAAACGATTAATTAAATTTAATGATCATATAAAAGACTATGTGAGGTAACAAGGTATTATTACCTTGAAACAGTTTAATCACAATAATCTTGCAAGTTATGCAAGGCAAGTGTATCGCTAGATACATTGCTAATTTAACCTTCAGCTACCTTAGAAGAATAAACATGCACTGATTAAGTATTGTATTAATTAATTATAATTTCAATCCATTTAAATAATTAATTCATTAGCTACCTCACAATTGTAATACAAGAATAACTTAGGCATGATTCTACTTAATCAAGCATTTTACCGAGGCCTATAACAACATAAACACAATTTTAATAATTTAAGCAGATGAAATGCAATCAAACCAACATGAATTAAATTCAAGATAAGATGATTAAATTATCCATTCCAAGAAAATAAATATTCATAGATATGTTCATCATAACAACAACAAAAATTAAAGAGATAAGGAACAAAAATCAAATCTGGTGTTTTTCCATGGCTTGTCTAGGTTGCTCCGTTGTTCCTTCTTTGTTGTCCTTGCCGATCAAGGCTTCTATGATCACTCAATTGCTACTATAAAATGGCTGAAGAAGAACCATTTCTCAGGGGGAGAAATCGACACAAGAGCAAGGGACTTTGAATGGGAAAATGAGAGGAAAAAGTGAGAGAGGAGAGAAAAGATGTGAATGAATGAGGGATACTTTGAATGATCAGCCAAGGGGGTTTTTATAGCTGAATGTGGCGGCTAAAATTTTATGAAAATAGCATCCAAATAACCACCCATTGGCTGGCCATTTATGTGGCAAAGTTGATGGCTTCAACTTTGCTAAATATGGCTTCGGGCAAATCCATAAAGCCACCAATTATGGAGGGGCTTGAATGCAACTTTGACAAGCATTCGAGGGATCCTTTGTAAGCTTAATTAATCAGATAATAAGCTAATTTGGGTCAGCATATGGATGGTTTTGGGCTGCCCAATCCTTGGCCGGTTCAGTTCAATCGGTTTGGTTCAACTAGACCACCTTTTCCATAATTAATTAATAATAATTTATTTAGCCCAAATTAAATTGGGTATAAATTAAAATTAATTATATTATGAATTGATACACATAATTGGACCGTCTTAGGCTAGAAATTAATTCACCTTGATACTTCAAATTGCTTCTCGGTTTTGTGCTTCTGACAGTGTCAGCCGAGCCATTTTTCGCCCTTTGTGCAAATTTGTCGAAAATAACCAAAATTCATCAAAATAATTATAAAATTAACTAAATTTCAACATGTTCATATTTTAAATTAACTTTAATTATTTTATAAAAATTAATTATTTTTCGACAAGAATTTAACCGAATTCGCATGAATATAAGTTAAAAAGGGTATGAAAAAGTGTGTAAATTTTTGTGTTTCTAGCATACTCTATGTACAAAACTTACAAATATAATTACATATCACATTGGTTTGTAATGTTCCCTTTTATTCAACCTTTAAATAATATTATTGACTTCATTTATTGGCCAAAAAAGTCTATTCACTCTATAAAGCTTACAAACAAGTTTTTGAGACTTGTAAATCAATATTTGTATCAGGCTTGACATGCCTGTGCAACGCTTGCTCTGTATGCATGAGTGCCCACTTCGCCACTCCTTTGGTGTAGCCTTGGCATCGTTCCTCCTGGCACATTCTTTACCTAAGACATAAAACACAGAGGGGTAAGTTCGATAGAAGTTAACGAGAAGACTCTCTTTTACCTGAGCCCTTATTCATGGATTTTGTCATTTGTTTTCTCGTTCATAACTTTGACCTGATCGATTGTACAAACTTCAACATGACCTTCCATAATGGCCTTTCTTTCTGGTCGACTGTTTAACATCACAACAGTAATGTGCAAGCGTACACTGTCGATGCAAGTACGGTAAACAGATGTGAGTCTATCAGATATTGGTCCCATGAAGATGGTTGTCTTTTGTCTGTCAATGTTAGTGCTATAAATGGATAGAAATGAGATAAATTGTGAGAGTAAGTGTCGAAGCAATAACTTGAAAACAACAGGATAAAAGATGATAATGACGAACTGGGATCCCCAAAGTGAATATTCAACAAAAATGCTAAGTGCTCACAAGGTATAAAAAATTACGTGATTGTCGATGTACTAAGTTGCAATGAATATCTTATGATGCTTAACTTCTATATTTAATCAAAGACTTAAAGATGCACATTAGCCACACCTTCTGATGATGGCTATGGAACACTATTAAGAACATGTAACAGCTCGGTTTAGACCTTAGTAGGAATAGTGGTTTCAAGACCACAAATTCGAGTAAGAAAAATTATTTTAATATTATTTTTCGAGCTTACAGTATGTGATTAAGCATTTGTGAAAGTTTCATGTGAGAATTTAATCGTTTGTGTGCTTAATTTGATAAAAGGACCTAATCGCATAAAATGTAAAAGTGGCCTTCTATTTGTTAAAGTGCCTATCTATTATTTCTTTATAATTGAAAGGTATTTATGCTTTTATTTGACCATTTAACATATGAGTGGACATGAATGGCCTTAATATAATTGTTTATTAATCTTTTAATTTAAGGGTAAAATGGTATAATGAATATTAATGTTAATTAAAATAAAATTAAAAGCATGAAATTAGAGATTTTGTTCATGCCATTGCCGAAAATCAAAAGAAAGAAAGCCAAGGTTGTGGTTTTAGGGTTTGACTATTGATTTTGGTGATTAAGGTAGCGTTTTGATCTGTTTTTGATAATTTCTACGTTTTTGTAATCGCTGCTTAATAATCTATCGAGCCCATGTCTCAATTTCTGAAATTGTTGATGATTTTGAGTTGAGCCATTGATGAAATTATGAGTTTTATAAAGTTTGATGTTAGTAAATGAAAGATATGTATTGGGTTAACATGTTTTGCCTTTAAATTTTTAATGAATTTGACTAAAATGGGCTAAATTGTGAAATTTGTAAATTGAGGGACTAAAATGTAAAATAAATGAAATATATAGGCTTATACGAACTCTATGAACATTCAGCCTATCATATGTAAAAGGGGATTTTGTGTATTTTGTGATTTTGTGAATTAGGGACTAAATTGTCAAAATGTGAAAATATGAGGGCTAATTTGTAAAATGCCCTAAATATGTATATATGGATTGAATTGAATGATTTTTTTGAATAAAAGGGTTAGTTTTGAATACATATAGATCAAGAAAAGAGGAATTCAGATTTAGATCGAGGGAAATCGACGATTATCAAGTAAACGATCCAAATCGTCAAATCCGAGTACGAGGTACGTTCGTACATGATAAATAATGTTATATTTATGTTTTAATGCTTTAGTAATATATAAATTGTATAGATATTTGATTATGGTTTGAGCATGATGATAATCAACTATGTCTGGCACTAAGTGTGTAGTTCGAAATAGCTTCGGCTACAAATCACACAAAGTGTGCGAGTTGGAATAACTTCGGCTATATGAGGCACTAAGTGTACGATATCGAGATAGCTTCGGTTTATTGAAATGGCACTAAGTGTGTGAGATTGTTACGGCTTTGACAAATCACTGATGCACTAAGTGTGCGAATTCTTAGAGCTTTGAAAGATTTCCCAATGAATTAATGTAATGAACGAAGAAGTATGAATGAAATAGATAAATATGGGGAAGTACAGGTACGTATGATGCCTATGTGGTAGTTGATACTATGCGTATGAATTTGATGAATTTGTATATACATAATAATTGGTCGTGGAGTAGATTTGAATGATGATATGAGAGTTACTAAGTGTTTATTAATTGATGATTTGCATATTAAATAGTTGATTATATTCAACACGAACTTACTAAGCTTTAAAGCTTACTGTGTGAAATGTTCTCTGTTTTACAATGTTATAAAGCTAGCTTGGACCTTGGAATGGTTAGCGACTCAATCAAACTATCGGACATCTATTTTGGTACCATTTTGAGAGTTGTATGTATGATATATGACATGTATAGGCTAGAAGAATGAGAATATGTTTTGTAAAGTTTATATCATGCCATGTGATATGGCTAGATTAGGTTGAATCTATGGTTTGATTTTGATATGTTTTGTACTCTGATTATAGACATGAGACTTGGTTTGTAAATATTGTTTTGTATGGCCTCTTAATTTGGCTTAAATGGTGTGTATGATAAGTAAGTTATATGATGCATATATTGCTTATGAGATGGATTAGTTATGAGACGTTGAAATGGTAAATTTTTGTGGTATGAAATTAATGATAAGATGATGAGTTTATGCACTTGAAATTTATTTAAGTTATAATGATTTTGGTATTCTTTGGTTGTAAAATTGAGTAGTAAAATAGATGGTATTTGAATGGCATGAAATATGTACAAATTGGTTGATTGGTTGCTTATAAATGTATGCAAAAAATGCTAAAATGTTGTGGTTTAGGAATGTTTGAGATAGGTGGGAAATGTGGCTTAAACTAAGCCTAATTTCACCCTATATATTTGAGCACACAGGCGTGTGTCTCGACCGTGGGTCTTTTGCAATTTAGTTATTCAAGTCAGTCTTGAGCACGGCCTACACACACGAGTGTGTCTGATGGCCGTGTGAAGCACACAGCCTTGGTACATGGGCGTGTGTTGCCATTTCGAAGGGTACACGGGCTAGACACATGGGCTTGTGGTCGGCCGTGTGACCCAAGTCAGTTTCGACCATGGCCAAGGCACATGGGCCTGTCTTATGGTCGGGTGGTGAAGTCAATATGTATGCCCTGTTTTCCAACGGCCTAGACACACGGGTGTGTCTAATGTCGTATAGGGCACACGGTCTGTTCACACGGGTGTGTGACCTTTGTAACTTTGAAAAAATGTTTAAGTTTTGGAAAAATTTGTGAGTTCTCGGTTTAGTTTCGACTCTTTTCTAAAGTATGTTTAAGGTCCCATTGATCTGTGTAAGGGCCTTTATATTGATGTATGACCAATAGTGTTATGATGATTGTGAAATGAATACTAAATGTGTCGTTATGTCCGGTAATGCCTTTAACCCTATTTTGGTGACAGATACGGGTTAGGGGTGTTACATTTGATTAGTATTAGAGCTATGATTTAGTCAATTCTAGGACTAACATAGTGTGTATGAGTTTAGCTATACATGCCATATTTATAAACTGTGATAGTATGATGATTCCTGACAATTAAAGTGTTTTCGTATAGTGGATCTCGATCGAGCCATAATTGATGATGTGGAAGGTAATGAGCCTGCTCCTGCTCATGGGGCAGCGCCGGCCGAATCTAGGCCAATATCTAGTAGTCAAGGAGGAGAGGCTAAGCAAACCTTCTTCCAAATGATGACTGAGTGGCTCACGGAATTTGTTCAAACAAATTCGGTTGCTCAACAACTTCCACCCCCATCTGTTCCTCAACAAGTCCCGGCAGTGCCACAAGTAATAGATCCGATTCGATTGAGTAAGCCACCTGTTGATAAGATTCATAAACACGGGGCTGAAATGTTTTAGGCTACGGTTGATGATGATGCCGAGAGGGTTGAGTTCTGGCTTGAGAACACTATCTGAGTATTTGATGAGTTGTCCTGTACTCCAGATGGATTTATCAAATGCATAGTATCTTTGCTTAGAGATAATGCATATCACTGGTGGAAAACGTTGACATCGGTGGTTTCTAAGTAACGAGTTACTTGGGAATTCTTTCAGAACAAGTTTCAAAAAAAGTACATAAGTCAGAGATTCCTTGATTTGAAAAAATAAAGAATTTCTGGAATTGAAACAAGGCCGGATGACCGTTACTGAGTATAAAAGAGAATTTGTACGTTTGAGCAAGTTTGCTCGAGAATATGTGTCTATTAAAGAGATCATGTGTAAAAGATTTGTTGATAGACTGAACGAAGATATAAAACTGATAGTCGGGATACTTGAATTGAAAGAATTCGTAGTATTGGTTGAGAGGGCCTGTAAAGCTGAGGATCTCAGCAAAGAAAAGAGAAAAGCTGATTCAGAGGCTAGAGGTTCGAGAAAGAGATCATTGATTAAATCTTATCATTCCTCGTCAAAGAAATATAGAGATTTTATTAATCAATCGATAGCTCCATTAGGATATTAGAATAGAGATCGTCTAAAGTAGTATACCAACCTTAAAGCTCAAACTACCTCACTATCGAGGGTTGGTAATGCAGAAGATGTAAAACCTGAGTGTAAACAATGTGGAAGATGACATTTTGGAGATTGCTGGGGGAAAAATAATAACAGAACTTGTTACAGTTGTGGTTTATGATTATAAAATATTGCCCATAGTTAGCTGAAAAAGATGATGCTCAGAATATGGGGCCGAGTAACACTGCAGCTAGAGGTAGACCACCGAGAAACACAAGAAATGCGAGTGGTGGTAGAGGTGTGATGCGAGACAGTACAGCTAGATCTGATGCTATAGCACTTGCAGGAGCCTATGCTATTCGAGTACGTGAAGATGCGTCATCTTCAGATGTTATTACTGGTACTTTAACTCTCTATGATACTAAAGTTATTGCATTGATAGATCTAGGGTCTACTCATTCGTATATATGTATAAATTTAGTATCCAGTAGGACTTTGACCTGTAGAGTCTACTTAATTTATAATTAGTGTATCGAACCCCTTAGGAAAGTGTGTTTTGGTTGATAAAGTGTGCAAGAATTGTCCATTTATAATTCGGAGTAATTGCTTTCCGGCTGATTGATGTTGTTACCATTTGACGAGTTTGACATAATCTTGGGAATGGATTGGTTAACAGTTCATGATGCTATTGTGAATTGTAAACGGAAGATGATTGATTTGAGATGTTAGAGTTATGAGATTATTCGCATTGAATCAGATGATTTGAACAGATTGCAAGAAATGATTTTAATGGTATGAGCTCTGAAATATGTGAGAAAGGGTTGCGAAGCTTATTTAGCTTATGTGCTTGATACAAAAGTGATTGAAAAGAGGATTGAATCAGTGCCAGTTGTTTGTGAATATCCAGATGTGTTTACTGATGAGATACCAAGTTTACCACCGATCCGAGAGGTTGAATTTGGTATTGAATTAATTCAAGGGACAACTCTAATTTTGACAGCTCCGTATAGTATGGCACTGACTAAGTTAAAAGAATTAAAGTCTTAGTTGTGTGAGTTGACTGATAGAGGGTTCGTAAGATCGAGTTTTTCACCTTGGGGTGCTCCTGTTCTGTTTGTGAAAAAGAAAGACGGTATGATTATAACGTGCATTGATTATTGTCAGGTTAACAAAGTGACTATCAAGAACAAATATCCTCTGCCTCGGATTGATGATTTGTTTGATCAGTTAAAAGGAGCTACTGTTGATTAAAAGATAGATCTGAGATCGGGATACTATCAGTTGATAGTAAAAGATTTAGATATTCTGAAAACTTCTTTTCGAACGAGGTACGACCACTATGAGTTTCTAGTTATGCCTTTTAGATTAACAAATGCACCTGTTATTTTTATGGATTTGATGAGAAGAATTTCCAGACCGTATTTAGATCAATTTGTTGTCGTATTCATAGATGACAATTTGATTTACTCACACGATGAAACTAAACATGTCGACCATTGTATGCGAAGTTTAGCAAATGTGAATTTTGGTTACGTGAGGTTGGTTTTCTGGGCCATATTGTATCATCATCTGGTATCAGAGTTGATCCAAACAAAATTTCAGCTATTTTGGATTGGAAGCCTCCGAGAAATGTTTCTGATGTTTGTAGTTTTTTGGGACTTACTGGTTATTATTGACGGTTCGTAAAAGGCTTTTCTATGATTGCGACACCGTTGACAGAATTGCTTCAGAAAGATGTGAAATTTGAATGGTCTGAAAAGTGTCAGAAAAGCTTTGATCAGTTGAAAGCCTTACTGATTGAAGCTCCGGTGGTAGTACAACCAGAATCGGGTAAAGTATTTTTGATCTACAGCGATGCTTCGTTGAACAAATTAGGTTGCATTTTGATGCAAGAAGGCAAAGTCATAGCTTATTCCTCGAGACAGTTGACGCCTCATGAAAAGAACAATCCGACACATGATCTGGAATTTGCGGCTATTGTATTTGCTTTGAAGATTTGGCACCATTATCTGTTGGGTGAAAAATGTCACTATATTCCGATCACAGAAGCTTAAAATATCTGATGACTCAGAAAGATTTGAATCTACGACAGAGAAGATGGCTAGAACTGCTAAAAGACTACGAGCTTATTATCGATTATCATAAAGGAAAAGCAAATGTTGTTGCTGATACTTTAAGTCAGAAATCATTGTTTGCATTACATGCCATGAATACTTATTTAGCTTTGTGTGATGATGGTTCGGTTTTGGCATAATTAAAAAAGAGACTGTTGTTTTTACAGCAGATTATTGATGCTCAAAAGGTTGATAATGAGATAATAACAAAACGAACTCAGTGTGATTTGAATTCTGATTCTGTATTTCAAGTTGATAATGACGATTGTTTGAAATTCAGAGATTAGATTCGTGTTCCGAGAAATCTAGAGTTGATTTAGATGATTGTGAATGAAGCTCACAATAGTCGTTTATCTGTGCATCCAAGTAGTACGAAAATGTATAATGATTTGAAATAGCTTTATTGGTGGCCTGTTATGAAGTGTGACATCTCTGAATTTGTCGCAAAATGTTTGACCTGTCAACAAGTTAAAGCTGAACATCAGGTGCCATATGGTTTGTTACAACCGATTATGATTTCGGAATGGAAATAGGAAAGAATCATGATGGATTTTGTATCGGGTTTACCTCTGTCACCCAGTAAGAAAGATGCAATCTGGGTTGTGGTTGATAGATTGACTAAATCGGCTCATTTCATTTCGATTCTTATAGATTATTCACTTGATAAGCTTGCTGAGTTGTACATTTCTCAGATTGTGGATTGCATGAAGTACTTATTTCTATTGTTTCAGATAGAGATCCAAGGTTCACATCACACTTTGGAAGAAACTGCAGGATGTGTTACGTACGAAACTACACTTTAGCACTGCTTTTTACCCACAGACAGATGGTCAATCTGAACAGATTATTCAGATTCTTGAGGATATGTTGAGATGTTGTATTCTTGAGTTTGAAGATACGTGGGAACGATACTTTCCATTGATTGAATTTGCATATAATAATAGCTTTCAATTGAGTATCCAAATGGCTCCTTACGAAGCTTTATATGGTTGAAAATTTTGAACACTGTTGTACTGGGCAGAGCTTAGTGAGAATAAGATTCAAGGGATTGATTTAATCAGAGAAACAGAAGAAAGTGAAAGTAATACGAGATAGTTTGCAAGCAGCTGCGAATCGTCAAAAATCGTATGCAGATTTAAAAAGAAAGGATATTGAGTTTGAAATCGATGATAAAGTGTTTCTGAAATTATCTTCATGGAAGAAAGTACTTTGATTCGGCAGAAAAGGAAAATTGAGTCCAAGATTCATTAGGCCGTATTAGATAATTGAGCGAATCGGACCAGCAGCTTATCAGTTAGCATTGCCGTCCGAGTTAGAAAAGATACATAATATATTTCATGTATCGATGCTACGAAGATACAGATCAGATCCTTCGCATGTTATTTCCCCAACTAAGGTTGAAATTCATTTTGATATGTCTTATAATGAAGAACCGAAACAAATTTTAGCTCGAGAAATAAAAAAGCTAAGAAATAAAAGAATAGCATTAGTGAAAGTATTGTGGCATCGTCATAGGGTTGAAAAAGCTATGTGGGAGCCCGAGGATGCTATGAGAAAACAATATCCAAACCTATCCACTGGTAAGATTTTCAAGGACGAGAATCCCAAAGGGGGGAGAGTTGCAACAGCCCTATTTAGACCCTAGTAAAAATATGGTTTTGGGACCACAAATCTGAGTAAGAAAAATTATTTTAATATTATTTCTATGTTTACAGTATGTGGTTAAGCATTTGTGAAAGTTTCGTGTTAAAATTTAATCGTTTGTGTGCTGAATTTGATAAAAGGACCTAATCGCATAAAATGTAAAAGTGGCCTTCTTTTTGCTAAAGTACCTATCTGTTATTTCTTTAGAATTGAGAGGTTTTTATGTTTTATTTGACCATTGAACATATGAGTGGACATTAATGGCCTTAATATAATAGTTTATTAATGTTTTAATTCAAGGGTACAATGGTAAAATGAATATTAATGTTAATTAAAATAAAATTAAAAGCATGAAATTAGAGATTTTGTTCATGCTATTGCCGAAAATCAAAAGAAAGAAAGCCAAGGTTGTGGTTTTAGGGTTCGTCTATTGATTTTGGTGATTAAGGTATGCGTTTTGATCTGTTTTTAATAATTTCTACGTTTTTGTAATTGCTGCTTAATAATCTATCAAGCCCATGTCTCAATGTCTGAAATTGTTGATGATTTTATGTTGAGCCATTGATGAAATTATGAGATTTATGAAGGTTGATGTTAGTAAATGAAATATATGCATTGGGTTAACATGTTTTGTAATTTTTGATGAATTTGAGTAAAATGGGCTAAATTGTGAAATTTTTAAATTGAGGGACTAAAATATGAAAGAAATGAAATATGTGAGCTTATACAAACTCTATGGAAATTATTTTAATATTAATTTCTGTGTTTACAGTATATGGTTAAGCATTTGTGAAAGTTTCGTATGAAAATTTAATCGTTTGTGTGCTTAATTTGATAAAAGGACCTAATCGCATAAAATGTAAAAGTAGCCTTCTATTTGTTAAAGAACCTAGTTGTTTTGTCTTTATAATTGAGAGGTCCTTATGTTGTTATTTGACCATTGAACATATGAGTGGATATTAATGGCCTTAATATAATGGTTTATTAATGTTTTAATGCAAGGGTAAAATGGTAAAATGAATATTAATGTTAATTAAAATAAAACTAAAAGCATGAAATTAGCCATTTTGTTCATGCTATTGCTGAAAATCAAAAGAAAGAAAGCCAAGGTTGTGGTTTTAGGGTTTGGCTATTGATTTTGGTGATTAAGGTATGCGTTTTGATCCATTTTTGATAATTTCTACGTTTTTGTAATTGTTTATTAATAATCTATCAAGCCAATGTCTCAATTTCTGAAATTGTTGATGATTTTGAGTTGAGCCATTGATGAAATTATGAGATTTATGAAGGTTGATGTTACTAAATGAAAGATATGTATTGGGTTAACATGTTTTGTAATTTTTGATGAATTTGAGTAAAATGGGCTAAATTGTGAAATTTTTAAATTGAGGGACTAAAATATGAAATAAATAACATATGTGGGCTTATACGAACTCAATCATCATTTGGCCTAACATGTGTAAACGGGGATTTTGTGTATTTTGTGATTTTGTGAATTAGAGACTAAATTATAAAAATGTGAAAATATGAGGGCTAATTTGTAAAATGCCTTAAATATGTATATATGGATTGAATTGAATGATTTTTTGAATAAAAGGGTCAATTTTGAATACATATAGATCAAGAAAAGATGAATTTTGATTTAGATCAAGGGAAATCGAAGATTATCGAGTAAGCAATCCAAATTGTCAAATCCGAGTATGAGGTAAGTTCGTACGTTATAAATAATGTTATAGTTATGTTTTAATGCTTTGAGAATGCATAAATTGTATAGATATTTGATTATGGTTTGAGCATGATGATAATCGACTATATTCGGCACTAAGTGTGCTGTTCGAAATAGCTTCAACTACAAATGGCACTAACTGTGCAAGTTAGAATAGCTTCGGCTATATGAGGCAATAATTGTGCGATACCAAGATAGCTTCAGTTTATTGAAATGGCACTAGTGTGCGAGATTGTTACGGCTTCGGCAAATCACTGATGCATTAAGTGTGCAAATTCTTAGAGCTTTGAAAGATTTCCTAATGAATTAATGTGATGAGCGATGAGGTATGAATGAAATAGATAAATATGGTAAAGTACAGGTACATATGATACCTATGTGGTAGTTGATACTATGAGTATGAAGTTGATGAATTTGTATATACATAGCAATTGGTCATAGAGTAGATTTGAATGATGATATGAGAGTTACTAAGTGTTTATTAATTGATGATTTGCATATTAAATACTTGATTATATTCAGCACGAACTTACTAAGCTCTAAAGCTTACTGGGTGAAATGTTCATTGTTTTATAGTGTTATAAAGGTAGCTCGGACCTTGGAATTGTCAGTGACTCAATCACACTCTTGGACATCTATTTTGGTACCATTTTGAGAGTTGTATATATGGTATATGGCATGTATAGGCTAGAAGTATGAGAATATGTTTTGTAAAGTGTATATCATGCCATGTGATATGGCTAGATTATGGTTGAATCTATGATTTGATTTTAGTATGTTTTGTGTTGTGATTATAGCCATGAGACTTGGTTTGTAAATATTGTTTTGTATGGCCTCTTAACTTGGCTTAAATGGTGTGTTTGATATGTAAGTTATATGATGCATATATTGCTTATGGGATGGATTAGTTATGAAACGTTGAAATGATAAATTTTTGTGGTATGAAATTAATGATAAGATGATGAGTTTATGCACTTGAAATTTATGTAAGTTATAATGATTTTGGTATTCTTTGGTTGTGAAATTGTCTAGTAAAATAGATGGTATTTGAATGGCATGAAATTTGTACAAATTGGTTGATTGGTTGCGTATGAATGTATGCAAATAATGCTAAAATATTGTGGTTTTGGAATACTTGAGATAGGTGGGAAATGTGGCTTAAACCAAGCCTAATTTCACTCTTCATGGTTGAGCACACGGGCGTATGTCTCGACTGTTTTTCTGTTATAATTTAGTTATTTAGCTTAGTCTCGAGCACGACCTAGACACATGGGCATGTCTGATGGTCGTGTGAGGCACACAGCCTTGGTACATGGGTGTGTGTGGCCATTTTGAAGGATAATGGGCTAGACACACGGGCGTGTGCTCGGCCGTGTGACCTAAGTTAGTTTCGACCACGGCCAAGGCCCATGGTCGTGTCTTGTGGTCATGTGGTGAAGTCAGTATGTATGCCCTGTTTTGCCACGGCCTAGACACAAAGGTGTATCTAATGCCATGTGAGCACACGGTCAGTTCACACGAGCATGTGACCTTTATAACTTTGAAAAATATTTAAGTTTTGGAAAAATTTGTAAGAGCTCAGTTTAGTCCCTACTCCTTTCTAAAGTATGTTTAAGGTCCCGTTGATCTATGTAAGGTACTTTATATTGATGTATGACCTATGATGTTATGATGAATATGAAATGAATGCTAAATGTGTCGTTATGTCCGGTAAAGCCTTTAACCCTATTTTGGCGACGGATACAGATTAGGGGTGTTACAGTTGATTGGTATCAGAGCTAGATTTAGTCGATTCCAGGACTAAAGTAGCGGGTATGAGTCTAGCTATACCTGCCATATTTATAAACTGGGATATTGTGATTATTCCTGACAATTAAAATGGGTTTTCGCATAATAAATGGATCCTGATCGAGCCGTAGCTGATGATGTGGAAAGTAATGCACTCGCTCCTGCTCAAGGGGTAGCGATGGCTAAATCTAGACCGATATCTAGTAGTTAGAGAGGAGAGGCTAAGCAAGCCTTCTTCCAAATGATGACTGAGTGGTTCACTGAATTTGTATGAACGAATCCGGCTGCTTAACAACCTCCACCCCCACCTGTTGCTCAACAAGTCCCGGTAGTGCCACAAGTAATAGATCTGATTCAATTGAGTAAGCCACCTGTTGATAAGATTCATAAACACGGGCTAAAGTGTTTCAGGCTACGGTTGACGATGATGTCGAGAGGGCTGAGTTCTAGCTTGAGAACACTATCCAAGTATTCGATGAGTTGTCCTATATTCCAGATGGATGTATCAACTGCCTAGTATCTTTGCTTAGAGATAATGCATATCACTGGTGGAAAATGTTGACACCGGTGGCTCCTAAGGAACGAGTTACTTGGGAATTCTTTCAGAACGAGTTTCAAAAAAAGTACATCAGTCAAAGATTCCTTGATTAGAAAAATATAAAATTTTTGGAATTGAAACAAGGCCAGATTACCGTTGCTGAGTATAAAAGAGAATTTGTATGTTCGGGTAAGTATGCTCGAGAATATGTGTCTATTGAAGAGATCATGTGTAAAAGATTTGTTGATGGACTGAACGAAGATATAAAACTAATAGTTAGGATACTTGAATTGAAAGACTTCGTAGTATTGGTTGAGAGGGCTTGTAAATCTGAGGATCTCA
This sequence comes from Gossypium hirsutum, assembly GCF_007990345.1. Classification (NCBI taxonomy): domain Eukaryota; kingdom Viridiplantae; phylum Streptophyta; class Magnoliopsida; order Malvales; family Malvaceae; genus Gossypium; species Gossypium hirsutum. The sequence goes on along the minus strand of NC_053430.1, from coordinate 37,036,271 downwards.
GTAAAGAGAAGTGATAAGCTGATTTAGAGGCTAGAGATTCAAGAAAGAGATCAATGAATAAATCTTATCATTCCTCGTCAAAGAAAGTTGGAGATTTTATTGATCGATCGATAGCTTTAGTGGGATATCAGAATAGAGATCGTGGAAAGCAGTATGCCAACCCTAAAGCTCAAACTACCTCAGTATCGAGTGTTGGTAACACAAAGGACGTAAAGCCTGAGTGTAAACAATGAGGAAGACGACAATTTGGAGATTGCTGGGGGAAAATTAATAATAAAGCTTGTTACAGTTGTGGTTCACATGATCACTCTATAAAAAGATTGCCTAGAGTTAGCTGAAAAAGATACTGCTCAAAGCATGGGGTTGAGTAACACTGCAGCTAGAGGTAGACTACTGAGAAACGCAGGAAATGCGAGTGGTGGTAGAGGTGTGACACAGACACTACAGCTGGATCTGATGCTAAAGCACCTGCACGAACCTACACTATTCGAGCACGTGAAGATGCGTCATCTCTAGATGTTATTACCGGTACTTTAACTCTCTATAATACTAAAGTTATTGCATTGATAGATCCAGGGTCTACTCATTCGTATATATGCATAAATTTAGTATCCAGTAAGATTTTACCTGTAGAGTCTACTGAATTTGTAACTAGAGTATTGAACCCCTTAGGCAAGTGTGTTTTGGTTGATAAAGTGTGCAATAATTGTCCATTGATAATTCAGGGTGATTGCTTTCCTGTTGATTTGATATTGTTACCATTTGATGAGTTTTACATAATCTTAGGAATGGATTGGTTAACATTGCATGATGCTGTTGTGAATTGTAAAAGGAATATGATTGACTTGTGATGTCAGAGTAATGAGATTATTCGCATTGAATTAGATGATTTGAACGGATTTCCAGAAACGATTTCAATGATATTAGCTCAGAAATATGTGAGAAAGGGTTGCGAAGCTTATTTAGCTTATGTGCTTGATACGAAAGTGATTGAAAAGAAGATTGAATTAGTGCCAGTTGTTTGTGAATATCCAGGTGTGTTTCCTGATGAGCTACCGGGTTTACCACTTGTAACACCCCTTACCCTTATCCGACGTCGAGATAGGGTTTGAGGCGTTACCGGACTTAACCATTAACAAACATTTAAAACGGGGTCACAAAATTTCATTTTAAAGTAAAACTGATCAAACAAGACCACATTATCCTTATTATGGGCTTACGAGGTCGAAAACATACATTAAAAGCAATTCAGAACTAAACCAAGAACTTAAGAAAATTCTAAGCAAGTTTCTAGGTTTAAGCCTTACACGCCCTTGTGGAGGCAATGTACACGCCCATGTGCATTGGGACATGCCCGTGTCCCTTACCCTTGTGGAATTACTAAAATTTATTTGTTTTTTTCATTTCAAACCTACAGGGTTTTCACACGGCCGAGCACACACCTGTATCCTTGGCTCGTGCCTCTCACAAGGCCTGGACACGCCGTGTCCAAAAACTTGAACATTCTGTTTATGACATCATCATTCATTTAGGGGCAGACGGCTAAGGCACATGCCCGTGTGCTATGCTGTGTCCACCACACGGTTGACACACGACTGTGTCTCTACCTGTGTGTTTACTATCATGCATACTGACTTAGAAATTTTAGGTGTAGGGGACACACGACCATTCAATACGCCCATGGGACAGACCGTGTATCACACACGGTTTAGACACACACTCGTTTGTCTACCCGTGTGGACCATTTAAAGGCTATTTTCCAAGCCAATAGTCGCCCACAATCACACATACATCCGAACATACTGTATGACATAAATGGCGTATTTAAACACTCAAATATTCCATTCCATGGCACTTTCACATCTTCATAAAGTCATCCTATTGCATATTCATGTGTTGCTATTTTTAGAGACATTCCACGCCAATTTCATGCATTATTAAACTTGCAATCTGATTCGTGATATTTGCGATAAGTTTTAAATAATTTATAAATGATCGTTTATAAAGCCAACTATTATCACGATGAAGACAAGTGTACCTATCGATCAGTAGTATAGCTTTAGCAAGACTGGATTGTCGAACCCAAAAGAACCAAGAGTACTAGTAATTACATTCTTTTTATTATCTAGCCTAAACATTAAGGGATTTGTTTATCAAAACTAATTAACTAAACTAAGGGTGCAGAGAAAGAAAATCGGGGAAAATACTTTTAGAAAATTTGATTGATTAAGACAATAACCAAGGAAAAATCTACCTAGACTTCATTTGTTATTTGACTCTAAATCAGACGATTTATTCATTTGACTTGATCCGTAGAAATCTCTAAGTTATATTATTATCTCTCTGAAGACTAATAACGTCTAATCCTAGGTTGATTAATTAAAATCTCTTTCTAATTAACGCCTTAGTGTTGCATTAACTCGATCTATGGATCCCCTTATTAGGTTTCACCCTAATCCGACAAAATCTTGTTACCCTATCTCTAGGCGTGTAATCAACTCTGCTTAATTATGACAAATTTACTCTTAGACAGGGACTTTTGCTCCTCTAAATAAGCACATTAACTCGAATCAATATTCCTGGAATATTAAGACAAGAATTAAGAACACATAATTAAGAACAAATCAAATATTTATCATATAATTCAGATAATAATAACAAGATCTATCTCAAGTTTCATTCCCCTTAGGTATTTTGGGGGTTTAGTTCATAATTATAAAAGAAAACATCTCAGAAGAATAATGAATAGAAAACATAAAGAGAAACCAAAAATTCCTAAATGGAAATTGAAGGGAGATCTTCAGTCTTAATGAATAATCCAGCTTCTAAGATGGATCAATCGATTTTTTTCGAGTAATTCCTTGCTTCCTACTCCGTGTGTGATCCTAAGTGCCTCCTCAGGTGTTTAAATAGGCTTTAGAATGCCTAAGAGCCCTCAAAAGTGGCCTTTTTCGAATAGGACTATACTTGGGCTCGACAGGGACACGCCAGTGTACGATTTCTCTAGACCGTGGTCAAGGTTGTTAAATAGTCATGGACGTGCATTCTACCCATGTAAAGTCGTGTTTCGATCCTTCCAAATGGACACGGCCTTGTAGCTTACCCGTATGAGGAAGTCCAGGCCGTGTTGATTTCCCATGTTGGTCTATTTTCTCCGTTTTTGGCCCATTTCTCGCTCTTTTTGCCCTCCTATGCTCTCCTAAGTATAAAATATGAAATTAAAGGATTAGGAGCATCGAATTCACCAAATCTAAGGATAATTCATCCAAAAATGTGTTAAGCGTGGGATAATAATATGTATAAATTATGGTTTATCATTATCATGACTTCAAATTATGCATTCATACTTGTAGTCATTTTAAGCCATTTGGTCATCTCTTATACTTTAGCCCCACATTCATACTTTACCACACATTCATCGATCAACAATATATCACATCATCATCATGCACTCACCAAGCAATAACAATCCTATCGTCAAAACACTAGCACATGCATGCATAGGTAATTAGATTACAACTCGAATGATCAAATATGAGCTATATCACTTGGCCATTACAAAATGAATCATCATTATCAAAGGCTTTCATAATTTGGCCAAATAGCATGACACATATCACAAAATGACCAAGTTTCTTATACATGCCATACTCAAAATAATAATTTCACTATACCAAATAGTCTTTTGGTGGTGTGATCGAATACTCCGACAGCTTCCGACTCCCGAGCTAGCTTGGTGAAACTACAAGGAATGGAAATGAGAGGGGAGTAAGCATTAAAGCTTAGTACGTCCACATACAAATAATATGAAATGGTAGGAAGGAATCAACATGCAAAAACATAGCAACATATGCATAAAGATTATTCAAACCTTCTTACATACTCATCATACGGACATATATACATATGTATATGCCGAGCATTTAAGAATAGTGCTACAAACTTTGTGAGATAAGTAATTGTATGCGAATTTTAGCAAATGTGAATTCTAGTTATGCAAATTTGGTTTTTCGGGCCATATTGTATTAGCATCTGGAATCCGAGTTGATCCGAGCAAAATTTCAGCTATTTTGGATTGGAAGCCTCCGAGAAATGTTTCTGAAGTTCGTAGTTTTCTGGGACTTGCTGGTTATTATCGATGGTTCGTAAAAGGATTTTCTATGATTGTGACACCGTTGACAAAATCGTTTCAGAAATATGTGAAATTTGAATGATCTGAAAAGTGTCAGCAAAGCATTGATCTGTTGATAGCCCTACTGATTGAAGCTCTAGTGCTAGTACAACTAGAATCGGGTAAAGAATTTGTGATCCACAGTGATGTTTCATTGAATGAATTAGCTTTCATTTTGATGCAAGAAGGCAAAGTCATAGCTTATGCCTCGAGTCAGTTGAAGCCGCACGAAAAGAACTATCCGACACATGATCTGGAATAGGTAGCTATTGTGTTTGCTTTGAAGATTTGGCACCATTATCTGTTGGGTGAGAAATGTCACTATATTCTGATCATAAAAGCTTAAAATATTTGATGACTCAGAAAGATTTGATTCCACAACAGAGAAGATGGCTAGAACTGGTAAAAGACTAAGAGCTTGTTATCGATTATCATCCGGGAAAAGCAAATGTTGTTGCTGATGCTTTAAGTCAGAAATCATTATTTGCATTATGTGCCATGAATACTCATTTAGCTTTGTGTGATGATGGTTCAGTTTTAGCAGAATTGAAAGTGATATCGTTGTTTTTACAATAGATTATTGATGTTTAAATGGTTGATAATGAGATAATAGCAAAATGAGCTCAGTGTGATTTGAATTCTGATTCTAAATTTCAAGTTGATAATGACGATTGTTTAAAATTCAGAGATTAGACTTGTGTTTTGAGAAGTCCAGAGTTGATTCAGATGACTGTGAACGAAGCTCACAACAGTCGTTTATCTGTGCATCTGGGTAGTACGGAAATGTATAATGATTTGAAATAGCTTTATTAGTAGCCTAGTATGAAGCGTGACATCTCTAAATTTGTCGCGAAATGTTTGACCTATCAGCAAGTTAAAGCTGAACATCAGGGGCCATCTGGTTTGTTACAACCGATTATGATTCTGGAATGGAAATGGGACAAAATCACGATGGATTTTGTATCGGGTTTACCTCTGTCACCGAGTAAGAAAGATGCAATCTAGGTTATGGTTGATAGATTGACTAAATCGGCTCATTTCATTTTGGTTCGTACATATTATTCACTTGATAAGCTTGCTGAGCTGTACATTTCTCAGATTGTGAGATTGCATGGAGTACCTATTTCTATTATTTCGAATTGAGATCCGAGGTTTACATCACACTTTTGGAAGAAACTGTAGGATGTGTTAGGTACGAAACTACACTTTAGCACTACTTTTCACGCACAGGCGGATGGTCAATCCAAACGGATTATTCAGATACTCAAGGATATGTTGAGATGTTGTATTCTTGAGTTTCATGATACATGGGAACGATACTTGCCATTAATTGAATTTGCATATAATAATAGCTTTCAATTGAGTATCCAAATGGCTCCTTACGAGGCTTTATATGGTCGAAAATGTCGAACACCGTTGTATTGGGTAGAGCTTAGTGAGAATAAGATTCACAGAGTTAATTTGATTAGAGAAATAGAAGAAAGTGAAAGTAAAACGAGATAGTCTGAAAGCAGCTGTGGATCGTCAGAAATCATATGCAGATTTAAAAAGAAAGGATATTGAGTTTGAAATCGGTGATAAAATGTTTCTGAAAGTATCTTCGTGGAAGAAAGTACTCTGATTCGGCAGAAGAGGCAAATTGAGTCCGAGATTCATCAGGTTGTCTGAGTTAGAAAGATACATATGGTATTTCATCATCGATACTACGAAGATACAGATCAGATCCTTCGCATGTTATTTCTCTGACTGAGGTTGAAATTCATTCTGATATGTCTTATGAAGAACCAAAAAAAATTTTAGCTCGAGAGATCAAAAAGCTGAGAAATAAAAGAATAGCATTAGTGAAAGTATTGTGGCATCAACACGAGGTTAAATAAGCTACGTGGGTACTTGAGGATTACTATGAGAAAACAATATCCAAACCTATTCACTGGTAAGATTTTCGGGGATGAGAATCTCTAAGGGGGGAGAGTTGTAACAGCCCGATTTAGACACTAGTCGAAATAGTAGTTTTGGGACCACCAATCTGAGTAAGAAAAATTATTTTAATATTAATTTCTATGTTTACAGTATGTGGTTAAGCATTTGTGAAAGTTTCGTATGAAAATTTAATCGTTTGTGTGCTTAATTTGATAAAAGGACCTAATCGCATAAAATGTAAAAGTGGCCTTCTATTTCTTAAAGTGCCTAGTTGTTTTGTCTTTATAATTGAGAGGTCCTTATGTTGTTATTTGACCATTGAACATATGAGTGGATATTAATGGCCTTAATATAATGGTTTATTAATGTTTTAATGCAAGGGTAAAATGGTAAAATGAATATTAGTGTTAATTAAAATAAAACTAAAAGCATGAAATTAGCCATTTTGCTCATGCTATTTCTGAAAGTCAAAAGTAAGAAAGCCAAGGTTGTGGTTTTAGGGTTTGGCTATTGATTTTGGTGATTAAGATATGCGTTTTGATCTGTTTTTGATAATTTTTACGTTTTTGTAATTGTTTATTAATAATCTATCGAGCCCATGTCTCAATTTCTGAAATTGTTGATGATTTTGAGTTGAGCCATTGATGAAATTATGAGTTTTATGAAGTTTGATGTTAGTAAATGAAAGATATGTATTGGGTTAACATGTTTTATCTTTGAATTTTTGATGAATTTGAGTAAAATGGGTTAAATTGTGAAATTTGTAAATTGAGGGACTAAAATATGAAATAAAGAACATATGTGGGCTTATACGAACTCAATGAACATTTGGCCTAACATGTGTAAAAGGAGGTTTTGTGTATTTTGTGATTTTGTGAATTAGGGACTAAATTGTCAAAATGTGAAAATGTGAGGGCTAATTTGTAAAATGCCCTAAATATGTATATATGGTTTGAATTGAATGATTTGTTGAATAAAAGGGTTAATTTTGAATACATATAGATCAAGAAAAGAGGAATTCCGATTTAGATTGAGGAAAATCAAAGATTATCGAGTAAACAATCCAAATCGTCAAATTCGAGTACGAGGTAAGTTCATACGTGATAAATGATGTTATAATTATGTTTTAATGCTTTGATAATGCATAAATTGTATAGATATTTGGTTACAGTTTGAGCATGATGATAATCGACTATGTTTGGCACTAAGTGTGTGGTTTGAAATGGCTTCGAGTACAAATGGCACTAAGTGTGCTAGTTGGAATAGCTTCGGCTATATGAGGCACTAAGTGTGCGATACTGAGATAGCTTCGGTTTATTGAAATGGCACTAAGTGTGCGAGATTGTTACGGCTTCGGCAAATCACTGATGCACTAAGTGTGCGAATTCTTAGAGCTTTTAAAGATTTCTGAATGAATTAATGTGATGAACGAAGAGGTATGAATGAAATAGATAAATATGGTAAAGTACAGGTACGTATGATATCTATGTGGTAGTTGATGCTATGTGTATGAAGTTGATGAATTTGTATATACATAATAATTGGTCATGGAGTAGATTTGAATGATGATATGAGAGTTACTAAGTGTTTATTAATTGATGATTTGCATATTAAATAGTTGATTATATTCAGCACGGACTTACTAAGCTTTAAAGCTTATTGTGTAAAATGTTCTTTGTTTTACAGTGTTATAAAGCTAGCTCGGACCCGAGAATCGTCAACGACTCAATTACACTATCGGTCATCTATTTTGGTACCATTTTAAGAGTTATATATATGATATATGGCATGTATAGGCTAGAAGTAAGAGAATATGTTTTGTAAAGTGTATATCGTGCCATGTGATATTGCTAGATTATGGTTGAATCTATGGTTTGTTTTGGCATGTTTTGTGTTGTAATTATAGCCATTTGACTTGTTTTGTAAATGTTGTTTTGTATGGCCTCTTAATTTGGCCTAAATGGTGTGTTTGATAAGTAAGTTATGTGATACATATATTGCTTATGTGATGGATTAGTTATGAAACATTGAAATTGTAAATTTTTGTGGTATGAAAATGATGATAAGATGATGAGTTTATGCACTTGAAATTTATGTAAGTTATAATGATTTTGGTATTCTTTGGTTGTAAAATTGAGTAGTTAAATAGATGGTATTTGAAGGGCAACAAATATGTACAAATTGGTTGTTTGATTGCCTATGAATGTATGCAAATAATGCTAAAATGTTGTGGTTTTGGAATGCTTGAGATAGGTGGGAAAGGTGGCTTAAACCAAGCCTAATTTCACCCCACATGGTTGAGCACACGGGCGTGTGTCTCAACCATGTGTCTGTTGTAATTTAGTTATTTAGGTTAGTCTCAAGCACGGCCTAGATGCACGGGTGTGTCTAATGGCCATGTGAGGCACACAACCTTGGTACATGCGCGTGTGTGGCTTTTTCGAAGGGTACACGGGCTAGACACACGGGTATGTGGTCGGCCTTTTGACCCAAGTCAATTTTGACCATGGCTAAGGCAAATGGGCGTGCCCTGTGGTCGTGTGGTGGAGTCAGTACGTATGTCCTATTTTTCCACTGCCTAGACACACGAGTGTGTCTAATGCCGTGTGAGGCACACGGTCTGTTCACACGAGCGTGTGACCTTTATAACTGTGAAAAAAATGTTTAAGTTTTTGAAAAATTTGTATGCACTCGGTTTAGTCCCGAATCCTTTCTAAAGTATGTTTAAGGTCCCATTGATTTATGTAAGGAACTTTATATTGATGTTTGACCTATGATGTTATGATGATTGTGAAATGAATGCTAAATGTGTTGTTGTGTCCGGTAATACCTTTAAACCTATTCTAGCGAGGGATACGGGTTAGGGGTGTTACAGAACAGGTGGATTGAATTCCTCAATCCTTAAGCAACTTCCATTGTCATGCTTGTTAGCTTGAGTTGTCGCTACACCTTCTAGTGTCAATGACCCTAATAACACTTCCGTGCTAAAAACATTCAAACCCAAAGATTAAACAATAGAAGCAAGATTGAATAAAAGAACATTTAACCCAGAAATCATGTGTACTTGCATACTATCATGAAATAGAAAGTAATCACCAGCGTTTAGTAAAGAAAAATAAAAGAAACAAGTGGAGAATGCTATTGCTAGACAAATCGACTTGAATCTATCTATTCCTACTTGTGTCACACTCAGGACTCCTCCTTGTCAAGAGCTAAGCTGCATCCTTTTCACGTCAGTTCACCCGTCGAAGCTTAGGTCGCCATAGCCGAAGCCTTCAAGGGATAGGTTGAAGAAGATGACCTAAAAAGCTCTCTTTTTTTATGTGAATATTTATATATTTTTTTCCAAATACCTAGATGTCATTTCATCAGAATCATTCTACCTCTGTACATACAAGTTAGTTGTGCCAGGCTGGACAGCTCACGCGTTATTGTTCCTATCCAGACAGTTGTCAAGTGCAGCAACAATTCTGGGTGTAATCTAAAATTACTCATGTAGCGACACAAAATTAAGGGTAAATAAAATAAGATTCAATAAGTTATAAGATGAAAATTATTGAACTGAAAATGCTAAAATATGTGCTAAAGATAACTAAATAGGGACAAATTAACCAATAAGTACGGAGAAAACATGTATTCTTTCTAGTACTATACTTTCTAAGCTAATCCACACTTTCCAATCTCTGAATCCCGTGTTCGTCATTCATTCAGAGTCTGTTCATAAGCATTGTTTTCATATGGTCATCAGGAGAACTGTTCTTCAGATTACACCACGAAGGTATTCCTTTTCAAAAATAGTCATAGAGGCTTTCTGTGACAGCCCAAAATTGACCCTAGTCGGGAAGTAGTTTCGGGACCACTAAACCGAGTCATAAAAATAATTAACTGTCATAATTGATGCTCATTATATGTACATATGCATGTGTGAAAATTTCGTGTTTGAATTTTGTTAATTGTAAGTGAATTTTATCAAATAGGACTTATGTGAGAAAATTTTGAAATGTGCTAGGCAAATGCAAAGTGGCCTATTAATGCATATTGTGAAAATGATGGGTTTGCATGTCAATTTACCCAAATTAAGGCATAGTGGCCGGCCATGCTATGAGTGGAAACATGTCACAAACATGTTATGTTAGTGAGGTATGTTAGGAAAAATAAAATAAGGAGTATGGGTGATAAAGAAATGGAAACAAAAAAAATGTGTGGTTGTTTCCCCCCCCATTGCCGAGAGTTAAAGAAAAGAAAAGAAAAATTTTGTTCATCCTTTTTCATTTTCTTTTGGCCGAAAATTCTAAGGAAGGAGGAAGGAGTTCTTGCTTCATGTTTGGTTTGGAAGAGGATTAGGAGGAGGTTTGGCCATACTTGTATCTAGATCAAGGTATGTTTGAGGTTGTGCCATGAGATTCATGCATGTTTTTAGTTGCTAGCTTGAGTTCTAATTAGCCCATGGTTCAAATCTTTGCTATGTCATGGGGATGATATTCGGCCTAGGTGGATTTTGTGTTAATGCCATTGCATGCTAAATATGAAGCTTGTTAATGATGCATGTGATGGTGGATTGATGATTCTTGAATCTTCTTTTTAGCATTTTTGAGTGAGCACATATGTGCATTGGTTGCGAGATGGAGAAGAATCGGCTAGCAAGTTGTGTGCTAAGGCCGAATATAATTTTTGTATATTAATGAGTACTGCATGTGTTAAATTGATGGAAAGGGAGAGGATGCTTTACTAGTTTATATATGTGTGTATTAGCCAAGTTTTGAACTTGAAACAAAATGGTGTTTAGTCAATACAAGTAACCATACTTGTAGAATGTATTAAGTGTTGCAATCGGCCCCAACATAGACATGTATGTTCGGCCACATGAATAAGTACATAAGCTATGTGTATGTTCGGCCATAGGTAGCCTATTGATGGCTTTAGCTTGACTTAGAAAATTCGGCTAAGGGGAAATATTAGCTAGTATGTTGAATTCGATTCGTGATTTCGTACACATGTGACTCTAATGTCTAATGTATATATGGGCTAAGTACCTTGAGCTTCTCTTTTGATGTTCGAATGAATTGTATTAAATTGCTTGATGTGATTAAAAATGCGTATGACCATTGTGTATTTGAGCTAAAAGGGTGGCCATATGACCTATCAAACTCCTTGTCATATTCGGCCATAAGCTAGCAAAATGAGACTTTAATGAGTTAAATTTGTTTGAATTAGCTCAAGAGCTTAGAGGACCCCAGTTGGATAAGGGAAAGGAAAAAGTGGTCGAGTAGCCATCGGAATCGTTCGACAACATTCGAGGTAAGTTCTTGAGTAAAAGAGCTTAAATTATGATTTGATTAGATCATGTTTTAAGCAAATCAAAATCATGCTCCTTGTGTGTGGCTATTGAGCCGAAATTGCAAGAATGATAAGTGTCTTGTATTTGAGTTTTGCTAACGAAAACGAAATACGAATGTGCCATGATTTATTGTTAAATGTGCATGGTTATTTGAATGATGTCCGGGCTAAGTCCCGCAGGCTTTGTGCTAAGTGACCATATCCGGACTAAGATCCGAAGGCGTTTGTGCGAGTTACTAAATCCGGGTTAAGTCCCGAAGGCATTTGTGTGAGTTACTAAATCCGGGTTAAGTCCCGAAGGCATTTGTGCGAGTTACTATAACCAGGCTATGTCCCGAAGGCATTTGAACGAGTAGCTATATCCGGTTAAATTCTGAAGGTACGTGATTTGGGAATGAATGATCTTGCTGTAAAAATTTCAGTTAATACGCTTGAAACATCCCAACATTGAGGTATGTTTCGTATGTGCTTTGAATTAGTTGAGCCCTTACAAATAAGTATTCGCTCAGTTGATAAATGAGCTACCGGCCTTTGGCTAAATTGATCTTTGTGTATGAATAAAAGGGTTGGTAATGTGAAGTAAGTATGATATTGAAAAATTGTGCATATGAAATTATCCGTTTAGCTACATGAATGCTATACTTTTGTTGTGCTGGAATCCCTTGCTCAAAACTTACTAAGCATAAATTGCTTACTCCGTCTCCTTGATTCTCTGTTTTATAGATTTTGGTTCTCCAGCTATCGGACTCGGGATTTTGAAGTCGAAGTCGCCCACACTATCAAAGCCCCCCCCTTTCGGTACAATTTTGGTTGAACTTCGAAATGGCATGTATAGGACTACCCTTTTTGTTGGGGTCATGGACCCTTTGGACTTGTATAATTTTGGATAGCCATGCGAAAATGGCTTATATATGTTTGAGTATAATGTTATAATCATTTGGTATGGATATGGTTATTGAGAGGTGTGGATATGCTTAACAAGGATTGGCCATGGGAATGGTTAATCACTATCATAATTTGTGCTATTTATGCTAAAAGGGTTAGTTGAATCATGGAAACTATGAAATAGGTAAAGTCTACCTTAAAGGCAGATGCTGACAGCAGCAGTGATGTAGATTTGGAAAATCACTAAAAATAGTAGGAAGGGAATTAAATAGTGAATAAATTATGTAAACGAACCTTGATGAATCTATTTTCATAGGAAAGTAACGAAACGATCATATGGATAGTATGTTAAGAGATATTCAGGTTCTCGTAAGACAGGGCCAGAACGGATTCTGGATTCCCTGTTTCGACTTTGGAAATTCATTATAAATTAATCAGAGATAATTAGGAGTCATTCCATATATGTATAGATTCCTATTTGAGTTTAGTTTCTATAGAAACAAACGACATCAGTATTGAAGCCCTGTACAGGGAGATATCCAAGTCGTAATGCGCAAAGGTCAGTGTAGTCGATCCCTGTAACATGGGAGACTTTGACTAATAAACTGTACTAATTGACCCAACCAAAAATTCTAGAAAAATATATGTAGATTGGAGTATGAGTCTAGTTTCAGGGAAAATTTACAGAATTGGATTCCGAGTTTCTGAACTCAAGATATGATTTTTAAAGCGACTAGTATGCAGATTGGCAGTGTCTGGGAAATTTGTTTATAAGTGGTTAAAGTCTGTTAACACCTCGTGTTCGACTCCGGTGACGGTCTCGGGTTCGGGGTGTTACATTTGAGTGGTATCAGAGCTACGGTTTAGTCGATTCTAGGACTACCGTAATGCGTTGGGTCTAGCTATACATGCCATTTTATGTGATTATTCGATAGTGTGGTGATTTCTGGCAATTGTAAATATGTTTATTTATAATAATGGATCCCGATCCCGACCGAGCGGTAGCTGATGATTTTGAGAGTGTAGCGTCTGCTCCCGCACAAGGGACAGCGCCGGCGGACTCTCAACCTAATGCTAGTAACCCGAATGATGAAGCTAGACAAGCTTTCTATAGCGTGATGAATGATTGGTTCAACCAATACATTCGAACTAATACGGCTGTTCCACAACCTCCATTCCCGACTAATACCACCCCCGCACCTACAATACCTCCGGAAACTGACCAAATAAGGTCAAATAAGCCCCCAGTTGACAGAATCCGAAAACATGGGGCTACTGAATTTAAAGCTACGGATAGCGACGATGCCGAGCAAGCTGAATTTTGGTTGGACAACACTATCCGGGTACTCGATGAGCTATATTGTACACCCGATGAATGCCTAAAGTGTACTATCTCCTTGCTACGCGATTCTGCCTACTGTTGGTGGAGTACTCTGATTTCTGTTGTGCCCGGAGAGCAAGTAACTTGGGAGTTTTTCCAAACTGAGTTTCGGAAAAAGTATATCAGTCAGAGATTTGTTGATAAAAAACGGAAGGAATTTCTTGAGATTAAGCAAGGTTCTATGTCAGTTACTGATTACGAGCGAAAATTTGTTAGACTTAGTAGGTACGCTCGGGAATGTGTTTCGTCCGAGGCTATCATGTGTAAACGCTTCGAGGATGGGCTGAATGAAGATATAAAAATGTTCGTGGGCATTCTTGAAATACGAGAGTTCGTAGTACTTGTCGAGCGAGCTTGTAAAGCCGAAGAGCTTAGAAAAGAAAAACAAAAAGTTGATGTGGGAACTGGAGAGTTTCGTAAAAGATCCTCGGGAAAGTCTCTTCAACAGGCATCGAAGAAATTTCGAGATGATGTGGGCCGGTCTAGAGGCACTTCGGGCCTTTTTAGACGAGATCGTGATCGACCCCCTGTGGGTACACGAGGCACTTCGGTCGCCAGTGTTGGGAATGAAAGTCGAGACAGAACGAAATGTCGATATTGCGGTAAATGGCATTCGGGGAGTTGTAGATTCCCTGACCGCTCCTGTTACAAGTGCGGATCAGTTGACCACTTCATTAAAGATTGCCCGAGGTTGTCTAAACAGAATGTAAATCAGAGTGGGAAACTGGGTGCTACCACTGCTCGAGGTAGACCATCTGGAAATACGGGCAATGCTAGTGGTGGTCAGAGAGGATCTAGAGATGCTACGACCAGATCCGAGGCTCGTGCGCCTGCTAGAGCTTATGCTATACGTGCCCGCGAGGATGCTTCTTCGCCTGATGTTATTACCGGTACTTTTACTCTCTTTGATACTAATGTAATTGCTTTGATTGACCCCGGTTCTACTCATTCTTACATATGTGAAACCTTAGCATCCAGTAAGACTTTACCTATTGAGTCTAGTGAGTTCGTAATTCGGGTGTCAAATCCCGTGGGTCGTTACGTGCTTGTCGACAAAGTGTGTAAGAAATGTCCCCTAGTAATTTGAGGTTCCTGTTTTCCGGCGGACTTGATGCTTTTGCCATTTGATGAATTTGATGTTATTCTTGGTTTGGATTGGTTGACCGCGCATGATGCGGTTGTGAATTGCAAAAGCAAGACTATTGATTTGAGGTGCGCAAATAACGAGATGATCCGAGTTGAGTCTACGGACTTAATGGGCTTGTCAGCTGTAATATCCTCAATGTTGGCCCAGAAATATGTAAGAAAAGGGTGCGAAGCATACCTTGCGTATGTACTTGATGACAAAGAATTAGAAAAGAAACCCAAATCTGTGAAGGTGGTTTGTGAATACCCGGATGTTTTTCCTGAAGAATTACCGGGTTTACCACCTGTTCGGGAGATAGAGTTTGGTATTGAGCTTGTACCTGGGACTACGCCGATTTCGATAGCTCCGTATCGCATGGCACCAATCGAGTTAAAAGAGTTGAAAGCTCAGTTGCAAGAATTGACGGATAGAGGTTTTGCTCGACCAAGTTTCTCACCTTGGGGTGCACCAGTATTGTTCGTGAAAAAGAAGGACGGAACCATGAGGTTGTGCATTGACTATCGTCAACTGAATAAAGTGACGATAAAGAATAAATATCCGTTACCGCGTATTGATGATTTGTTTGATCAACTAAAAGGAGCCTCAGTGTTCTCAAAAAATAGATTTGAGATCGTGCTATTATTAGTTGCGAATTCGAGATTCGGACATACCCAAAACTGCCTTCAGAACGAGATATGGTCACTACGAATTCTTAGTGATGCCGTTTGGGCTCACTAATGCCCCTGCAGTATTTATGGATTTGATGAATTGGATCTTCAGACCATATTTGGATCGGTTCGTAGTTGTGTTCATTGATGACATCTTGGTCTATTCAAGAGATGAGACCGAACATGCTGAGCACCTGAGACTAGTATTGCAAATTTTGCGGGATAAGCAGTTATATGCTAAGTTCAGTAAGTGTGAGTTCTGGTTAAGAGAGGTTAGCTTCTTGGGTCATGTGGTATCCGCATCGGGTATTCGAGTTGACCCGAACAAAATTTCAGCCATACTTAACTGGATACCTCCGAGAAATATTACTGAGGTTCGGAGCTTTTTGGGACTCGCCGGTCATTACCGACGATTTTTCAAAGGTTTCTCGATGATAGCCACACCAATGACGAAGCTACTTCAAAAGGATGTTAAGTTCGAATGGACAGAGAAATGTCAGAAAAGTTTCGATCAACTGAAAACTTATTTGACTGAAGCTCCAATTTTAGTGCAACCCGAATCAGGCAAAGAGTTTGTCATTTATAGTGACGCATCCCTACTTGGGTTCGGTTGCGTATTGATGTAAGAAGGTCGAGTGGTGGCCTATGCGTCGAGACAATTAAAGCCACATGAGAAAAATTATCCGACCCATGATCTTGAACTAGCTGCCATCGTATTTGCTTTAAAAATATGGCGACATTACTTATTTGGTGAAAAGTGCCATGTATTTTCAGATCACAAAAGTCTCAAATATTTGATGACTCAAAGAGACTTAAATCTGCGACAAAGACGTTGGCTTGAGTTGTTGAAAGATTACGAGCTTGTCATTGATTACCACCCGGGAAAGGCTAATTGGTTGCGGATGCCTTAAGCCGGAAATCATTGTTTGCTTTACGAGCGATGAATGTGCACTTGTCTGTTCTACCCGACAATGTGTTAGTAGCTGAATTAAAAGCCAAACCATTATTGATTCATCAAATTCGTGAAGCCCAGAAAGTTGATGATAAATTGGTTGCAAAACGGGCTGAATGTGTTCCGAACAAGGAATCAGAGTTTCAAATTGATGATGATGATTGTTTGAGGTTCAGAAGTCGTTTGTGTGTTCCAAGGAATTCGGAACTCATTTCGATGATTCTGAACGAAGCCCATTGTAGCCGAATGTCAATTCACTCGGGGAGTACGAAAATGTACAACGATTTGAAGCGTCGGTTTTGGTGGCATGGTATGAAACGAGACATCTCTGACTTTGTTTCGAGATGTTTAATATGTCAACAAGTGAAAGCAGAACATCAAGTGCCTTCAGGATTACTTCAGCCGATCATGATACCCGAGTGGAAGTGGGATCGAGTCACAATGGACTTTGTGTCCGGACTGCCATTGTCAGCAAGTAAGAAAGATGCGATTTGGGTTGTTGTCGATAGACTGACTAAGTCGGCTCACTTTATCCCCGTGCGTACGGATTTTTCATTGGATAAACTAGTTGAATTGTACGTTTCTCAGATTGTGAGATTACACGGGTACCTATTTCTATCGTGTCGGATAGAGATCCGAGATTCACCTCACGATTTTGGAGGAAATTGCAAGAAGCTTTGGGTACCAAGCTGCATTTTAGCACTACTTTTCACCCCCAAACCGATGGTCAATCTGAGCGGATAATTCAGATACTTGAGGATATGTTGAAATGTTGCATCCTCGAGTTCAGTAGTTCATGGGAACGGTATTTACCTTTGATTGAATTCGCTTACAACAATAGTTTTCAATCAAGTATTAAGATGGCACCTTACGAGGCTTTGTACGGTCATAAATGCCATACACCATTGTTTTGGACCGAGCTCAGTGAAAGTAAAATTTTCGGAGTTGATTTGATTAAAGATGCCGAACAGAAAGTAAAGGTAATCCGTGAAAGTCTGAAGGCAGCCACAGATCGTCAAAAATCGTATGCGAATTTGAAACGAAAAGACATTGAATATCAGGTGGGAGATAAAGTGTTTCTTAAAGTTTCGCCTTGGAAAAAGGTACTCAGATTTGGCCATAAGGGCAAGTTGAGCCCGAGATTCATTGGGCCGTACGAAATCTCCGAACGAGTTGGTCCGGTTGCGTATAGATTGATTTTGCCCCCTGAACTTGAAAAGATTCACGATGTCTTTCATGTTTCGATGCTTCGACGTTATAGATCCGATCCGTCACATGTGATTAATCCCTCAGAAGTTGAAATTCAATCTGACTTGAGTTATGAAGAAGAACCGATTCGTATCCTAGCTCGTGAAGTGAAAGAGTTGCGAAACAAAAGGGTTCCGTTAGTTAAGGTGTTATGGCTCAAACACGGGATCGAGGAAGCTACTTGGGAAACTGAGAGCTCGATGAAAGAACGATACCCAAACCTATTTACCGGTAAGATTTTCGGGGACGAAAATTTCTTAAGTGGGGGAGAGTTGTGATAGCCCAAAATTGACCCTAGTCGGGAAGTGGTTTCGGGACCAGTAAATCGAGTCATAAAAATAATTAACCATCATAATTGATGCTCATTATATGTACATGTGCATGTGTGAGAATTTCGTGTTTGAATTTTGTTAATTGTAAGTGAATTTTATCAAATAGGACTTATGTGAGAAAATTTTGAAATGTGCTAGGCAAATGCAAAGTGGCCTATTAATGCATATTGTGAAAATGATGGGTTTGCATGTCAATTTACCCAAATTAAGGCATAGTGGCCAGCCATGCTATGAGTGGAAACATGTCACAAACATGTTATGTTAGTGAGGTATGTTAGGAAAAATAAAATAAGGAGTATGGGTAATAAAGAAATGGAAACAAAAAAAAATGTGTGGTTGTTTCCCCCCCCATTGCCGTGAGTTAAAGAAAAGAAAAGAAAAATTTTGTTCATCCTTTTTCATCTTCTTTTGGCCGAAAATTCTAAGGAAGGAGGAAGGAGTTCTTGCTTCATGTTTGGTTTGGAAGAGGATTAGGAGGAGGTTTGGCCATACTTGTATCTAGATCAAGGTATGTTTGAGGTTGTGCCATGAGATTCATGCATGTTTTTAGTTGCTAGCTTGAGTTCTAATTAGCCCATGGTTCAAATCTTTGCTATGTCATGGGGATGATATTCGGCCTAGGTGGATTTTGTGTTAATGCTATTGCATGCTAAATATGAAGCTTGTTAATGATGCATGTGATGGTGGATTGATGATTCTTGAATCTTCTTTTTAGCATTTTTGAGTGAGCACATATGTGCATTGGTTGCTAGATGGAGAAGAATCGGCTAGCAAGTTGTGTGCTAAGGCCGAATATAATTTTTGTATATTAATGAGTACTGCATGTGTTAAATTGATGGAAAGGGAGAGGATGCTTTACTAGTGTATATATGTGTGTATTAGCCAAGTTTTGAACTTGAAACAAAATGGTGTTTAGTTAATACAAGTAACCATACTTGTAGAATGTATTAAGTGTTGCAATCGGCCCCAACATAGACATGTATGTTCGGCCACATGAATAAGTACATAAGCTATGTGTATGTTCGGCCATAGGTAGCCTATTGATGGCTTTAGCTTGACTTAGAAAATTCGGCTAAGGGGAAATATTAGCTAGTATGTTGAATTCGATTTGTGATTTCGTACACATGTGACTCTAATGTCTAATGTATATATGGGCTAAGTACCTTGAGCTTCTCTTTTGATGTTCGAATGAATTGTATTAAATTTCTTGATGTGATTAAAAATACGTATGACCATTGTGTATTTGAGCTAAAAGGGTGGCCATATGACCTATCAAACTCCTTGTCATATTCGGCCATAAGCTAGCAAAATGAGACTTTAATGAGTTTAATTTGTTTGAATTAGCTCAAGAGCTTAGAGGACCCCAGTTGGATAAGGGAAAGGAAAAAGTGGTCGAGTAGCCATCGGAATCGTTCAACAACATCCGAGGTAAGTTCTTGAGTAAAAGAGCTTAAATTATGATTTGATTAGATCATGTTTTAAGCAAATCAAAATCATGCTCCTTGTGTGTGGCTATTGAGCCGAAATTGCAAGAATGATAAGTGTCTTGTGTTTGAGTTTTGCTAACGAAAACGAAATACGAATGTGCCATGATTTATTGTTAAATGTGCATGGTTATTTGAATGATGTCTGGGCTAAGTCCCGAATGCTTTGTGCTAAGTGACCATATCCGGACTAAGATCCGAAGGCGTTTGTGCGAGTTACTAAATCCGGGTTAAGTCCCGAAGGCATTTGTGCGAGTTACTAAATCCGGGTTATGTCCCGAAGGCATTTGTGCGAGTTACTATAACCGGGCTATGTCCCGAAGGCATTTGAACGAGTAGCTATATCCGGTTAAATTCCGAAGGTACGTGATTTGGGAATGAATGATCTTGCTGTAAAAATTTCAGTTAATACGCTTGAAACATCCCAACATTGAGGTATGTTTCGTATGTGCTTTGAATTAGCTGAGCCCTTACAAATAAGTATTCGCTCAGTTGATAAATGAGCTACCGGCCTTTGGCTAAGTTGATCTTTGTGTATGAATAAAAGGGTTGGTAATGTGAAGTAAGTATGATATTGAAAAATTGTGCATATGAAATTATCCGTTTAGCTACATGAATGCTATACTTTTGTTGTGCTGGAATCCCTTGCTCAAAACTTACTAAGCATAAATTGCTTACTCCGTCTCCTTGATTCTCTGTTTTATAGATTTTGGTTCTCCAGCTATCGGACTCGGGATTTTGAAGTCGAAGTCGCCCACACTATCAAAGCCCCCCTTTCGGTACAATTTTGGTTGAACTTCGAAATGGCATGTATAGGACTACCCTTTTTGTTGGGGGTCATGGACCCTTTGGACTTGTATAATTTTGGATAGCCATGCGAAAATGGCTTATATATGTTTGAGTATAATGTTATAATCATTTGGTATGGATATGGTTATTGAGAGGTGTGGATATGCTTAACAAGGATTGGCCATGGGAATGGTTAATCACTATCATAATTTGTGCTATTTATGCTAAAAGGGTTAGTTGAATCATGGAAACTATGAAATAGGTAAAGTCTACCTTAAAGGCAGATGCTGACAGCAGCAGTGATGTAGATTTGGAAAATCACTAAAAATAGTAAGAAGGGAATTAAATAGTGAATTAATTATGTAAACGAACCTTGATGAATCTATTTTCATAGGAAAGTAACGAAACGATCATATGGACAGTATGTTAAGAGATATTCAGGTTCTCGTAAGACAGGGCCAGAACGGATTCTGGATTCCCTGTTTCGACTTTGGAAATTCATTATAAATTAACCAGAGATAATTAGGAGTCATTCCATATATGTATAGATTACTCTTTGAGTTTAGTTTCTATAGAAACAAACGACATCAGTATTGAAGCCCTGTACAGGGAGATATCCAAGTCGTAATGCGCAAAGGTCAGTGTAGTCGATCCCTGTAACATGGGAGATTTTGACTAATAAACTGTACTAATTGGCCTGACCAAAAATTCTAGAAAAAAATATGTAGATGGGAATATGAGTCTAGTTTCAGGGAAAATTTACGGAATTGGATTCTGAGTTTCTGAACTCAAGATATGATTTTTAAAGCGACTAGTACGCAGATTGGCAGTGTCTGGGAAATTTGTTTATAAGTGGTTAAAGTCAGTTAACACCTCGTGTTCGACTCCGGTGACGGTCTCGGGTTCGGGGTGTTACATTTGATTGGTATCAGAGCTACGGTTTAGTCGATTCTAGGACTACCGTAATGCGTTGGGTCTAGCTATACATTCCATTTTATGTGATTATTTGATAGTATGGTGATTTCTGGCAATTGTAAATATGTTTATTTATAGTAATGGATCCCGATCCCGACCGAGCGGTAGCTGATGATTTTGAGAGTGTAGCGTCTGCTCCCGCACAAGGGACAGCGCCGGCGGACTCTCAACCTAATGCTAGTAACCCGAATGATGAAGCTAGACAAGCTTTCTATAGCGTGATGAATGATTGGTTCAACCAATACATTCGAACTAATACGACTGTTCCACAACCTCCATTCCCGACTAATACCACCCCCGCACCTACAATACCTCCGGAAACTGACCAAATAAGGTCAAATAAGCCCCCAGTTGACAGAATCCGAAAACATGGGGCTACTGAATTTAAAGCTACGGATAGCGACGATGCCGAGCAAGCTGAATTTTGGTTGGACAACACTATCCGGGTACTCGATGAGCTATATTGTACACCCGATGAATGCCTAAAGTGTACTATCTCCTTGTTACGCGATTCTGCCTACTATTGGTGGAGTACTCTGACTTCTGTTGTGCCCCGAGAGCAAGTAACTTGGGAGTTTTTCCAAACTGAGTTTCGGAAAAAGTATATCAGTCAGAGATTTGTTGATCAAAAACGGAAGGAATTTCTTGAGATTAAGCAAGGTTCTATGTCAGTTACTGATTACGAGCGAAAATTTGTTAGACTTAGTAGGTACGCTCGGGAATGTGTTTCGTCCGAGTCTATCATGTGTAAACGCTTCGAGGATGGGCTGAATGAAGATATAAAAATGTTCGTGGGCATTCTTGAAATACGAGAGTTCGTAGTACTTGTCGAGCGAGCTTGTAAAGCCGAAGAGCTTAGAAAAGAAAAACAAAAAGTTGATGTGGGAACTGGAGAGTTTCGTAAAAGATCCTCGGGAAAGTCTCTTCAACAGGCATCGAAGAAATTTCGAGATGATGTGGGCCGGTCTAGAGGCACTTCGGGCCTTTTTAGACGAGATCGTGATCGACCCCCTGTGGGTACACGAGGCACTTCGGTCGCCAGTGTTGGGAATGAAAGTCGAGACAGAACGAAATGTCGATATTGCGGTAAATGGCATTCGGGGAGTTGTAGATTCCCTGACCGCTCCTGTTACAAGTGCGGATCAGTTGACCACTTCATTAAAGATTGCCCGAGGTTGTCTGAACAGAATGTAAATCAGAGTGGGAAACCGGGTGCTACCACTGCTCGAGGTAGACCATCTGGAAATACGGGCAATGCTAGTGGTGGTCAGAGAGGATCTAGAGATGCTACGACCAGATTCGAGGCTCGTGCGCCTGCTAGAGCTTATGCTATACGTGCCCGTGAGGATGCTTCTTCGGCTGATGTTATTACCGGTACTTTTACTCTCTTTGATACTAATGTAATTGCTTTGATTGACCCCGGTTCTACTCATTCTTACATATGTGAAACCTTAGCATCCAGTAAGACTTTACCTATTGAGTCTAGTGAGTTCGTAATTCGGGTGTCAAATCCCTTGGGTCGTTACGGGTGTGGATATGCTTAACAAGGATTGGCCATGGGAATGGTTAACCACTATCATAATTTGTGCTATTTATGCTAAAAGGGTTGTTGAATCATGGAAACTATGAAATAGGTAAAGTCTACCTTAAAGGCAGATGCTGACAGTAGCAGTGATGTAGATTTGGAAAATCACTAAAAATAGTAGGAAGGGAATTAAATAGTGAATAAATTATGTAAACGAACCTTGATGAATCTATTTTCATAGGAAAGTAACGAAACGATCATATGGACAGTATGTTAAGAGATATTCAGGTTCTCGTAAGACAGGGCCAGAACGGATTCTGGATTCCCTGTTTCGACTTTGGAAATTCATTATAAATTAACCAGAGATAATTAGGAGTCATTCAATATATGTATAGATTCCTCTTTGAGTCTAGTTTCTATAGAAACAAACGACATCAGTATTGAAGCCCTGTACAGGGAGATATCGAAGTCGTAATGCGCAAAGGTCAGTGTAGTCGATCCCTGTAACATGGGAGATTTTTACTAATAAAAAGTACTAATTGGCCCAGAAAAAAATTCTATAAAAAAATATGTAGATGGGAATGTGAGTCTAGTTTCAGGAAAATTTTACGGAACTGGATTCCGAGTTTCTGAACTCAAGATATGATTTTTAAAGCGACTAGTACGCAGATTGGCAGTGTCTGGGAAATTTGTTTATAAGTGGTTAAAGTCTGTTAACACCTCGTGTTCGACTCCGGTGACGGTCTCGGGTTCGGGGTGTTACACTTTCCTTTCAGAGTCTCGCCAAAAAGGCGTCATTTTAACAGAGATTCCTACATAGGCTTCCATTTAACAAAGATCTCCACAAAGGCTTCCTTATAATAGAGATCATCACAAAGGTGCCCATTTAGAGATAGCTACAAAGGCTCACTTATATTGAAATTTGTGTTTTTGATGATAGGGATTTGACTAAACTTACCATCATGAGATTTTCCCCTTATCACTGGTACTTACCCAACCATCCTTTACATATTACATATGATGACATGGCTCAACGATGGTCTTACACTACATCGTCTTTAAAGTGCCATGGCCATAAACTTGTCCTTATCAGGAATTTGTGTTTTTAGTCCTGACAGATCTCTTTAAATGACTCCAGAGACAAATGATTGACCTAAAAGTGGTATTTGCTAGGTTGAGTTTAGTGGATGATGGAAGCTTATTGGCTAAAATGCAAGTGAAAGCCACCTTGGTTAGTGTGAATAAGGATAAAAAACCATTAGATGTGTCCTTGTTGCCATAGATCAAGCAGGTGGAGGATAGAAAATTTGAGGATTTTGGGTTTAATTGTTGATGGCACTTTGTGCTTCCAAGGGAGATATTGTGTGCCAAACAATAAAGAGCTAAAAGAATCCACACTTTAGGTAGCACATAGTAGCCCTTATGCTATGCATTCAAGAGGAAGTAAGATGTATTGCGATTTAAGGGAACTATACTGGTGGCTTGGACTAAAACGAGAAGTGATAGATTTCGTAAGTAAGTGCCTAATGTGAGAATTGGTGGAAGCAAAACACCATTTTCCTTCTGGCTTGTTACAAGCAATTAAGAAACCTCAATCGAAGTGGGAGCGAGTAAGAATGGACTTTGTTAGTGGGTTACCCTTAACACCCACTAAGAAAGATTCAATTTGAGTGATAGTAGTTAAATTAACAAATTGAACTCTTTCTTACTTGTCTGTACGTGTTATTCATTGCAAAAGTTGTCTAAGTTATATATTACGGAGATTGTAAGATTGCATGGAGTACCCGTATCAATCATTTTCAGATTGAGACCTCCGTTTTACATCTCAATTCTTGAAGAAGCTACATGAGACACTGGATACTAATTTGGATATTAGTACTACTTTCCATCGGCAAACTGATGAACAATTCGGGTGGGTTATCCAAATCTTAAAAGATATGTTAATTGGCTGCATTATCGACTTTCATGGTAGTTGGGAGGAACACCTGCCTCTATTTTAATTTGTCTATAATAATAATTTCTAGTTTAGTATACAAATGGAACTTTATAAAGCCTTGTACGGGTGTAAGTGTCGAACACCACTGTGTTTGACTGAACTAGGTGAAAGAAAAGTTTTGGGTCTCGAAGTACTACAAGAGTGTTAGGGGAAAATTAGATTAATCTAGGATAGATTGAAACCAGCTTTGAATAGGAAGTAGTTGTATGCGGACCTAAAGGGAAAGGAAATTGAATATAGTATCGGAGATCGAGTCTTTTTGAAATTGTTCCATGGAGGAAAGTGTTGAGGTTCAAACAAAAACGCAAATTAAATCCTAGGTTCATCAAACCTTACAAAATTCTTAATAGAGTTGGTCTAGTGGCATATCAAGTAGAATTACTTTCTGAACTGGACCATATCCATTGTAACACCCTTTACTCATACTCGACGCTGAAGCAGGGTATGAGGCATTACCAGACTGACATCACAAGCAATCATACAATTCCTAGTCATAAATTTGTGTTCAAATTAAAACCATTCACGTTCAATCATAAAGTCCTTAGTACAAGCCTACGAGGCCCAAAACATACTTTGGAAATGGTATAGCACTAAATCGAGAACTTTAGAAGTTTTTACAATACTTTGAAAATTTTTACCCTAAACAGGGGTCACACGCTCGTGTGGTTTGGGACACGCCCGTGTGGGCAGGCCGTGTGGTCACACACGCCAGTGTCCCTAACCTGTGTAACTCTCTGTTTTGTAATGCATGAACAAATTGATGTCGCATGGCCAAGTCACACGCCTACGTGCTAGGCTGTGCGGATAATTAAAATAAGTGCAGGCTACACACACCCAGGACACAGGCCCATGCCTAAGGCCATGACCTCCACACAGTTGAGACATACTCCCGTGTCTCTGCCATTGTGCTGAACTTTGAGCATTCTGTTTCTCAAAATTTAGGTGTAGGGGACACACGACCAAACCACATGCCCATGGGCCAGGCTCGTGCCTGAGGCCATGTCCTGCACACAGCTGAGACATACTCCCGTGTCTCTGCCATTCTGCTCAACTCTGAGCATTCTATTTCTCAAAATTTAGGTGCAGGGGACACACGGCCAAACCACATGCCCATGGGGCAGGCCGTGTGTCACACATGGCCTAGACACATGCCCGTGTGTCTACCCGTGTGGACAAAATAAAGGCTATTTACCAAGCCATTTGTCACCCTCATTTACACCTACACTTACACCAAATAAATAGCACAATTAATGACATCCTTAGGCAGCCAAAACATCCGCAATTATGCCCAACGCATGCTAATACAATAGCAACATCCATCATTCACGAAGTATACGGTGACCATTTCACCAAAGACATTGGCATATTTATGAATATACTTAGGTTTACAACCATGTTAACCAAAATAAGCCAATTAGCATGACAAGGTACCAAATCAACCAATAGCTATTACAAGCCAATACATTTGGCCAATCATAATGACACATATAACAAAATGACAAAGTCCCTATACATGCCATACTTTCAAAATACTACGATTATCAATACCCAAAATGAAAGTTTGATAGTGTTATTCGAATCTCCAACGATCTCTGATCCGAGTGAGCTTGGCGACACTATAAAAACATGGAAAATAAACGGAGTAAGCTATATAGCTTAGTAAGCTTGTATGCAAGAAATAAGCAACCTTACCATGCATAAAACATTCAAATAATATAACATAATTAAATGTAAATTTACCATAGTATCATAATTCATTCCATCACAAACTTACCTCATTTTCCTCATTTCAAGCATTTAATAAACATGAACCTTACACACATACCTGAACCATATCGAAATGAACTTACACATATTCTCATCTTTAACGTACCCATGAACCACTCGAAATAAAAATGTCGGATACTCGGGAAATTTGCACACTAAGTGCCACATATGTAGCCAAAGCTACCCAAGTCTCATATCACATAGTTCCTCGCTCTCGAGCTATCAATGGGCCTGCTCACACAAGTTGTCAGTCAAGACGTAGCTTCGCGGTGCTGCTCACACAAACTATCAAGTATCAGCACCATTTGCCGGTATACTCAGCCACTGGTAGGACGTACAAGACCAGCACCCAGATCACATAATCACATAACACATATGACCCTAGTGACATGTCACTTGTATCCTACCCTATTCTTAAGGTTCAAACGAGATTTGTTGCTTGTCGATTCATCGTCAAACTCGTTCGTAGAGTTATACTCATTCACATAATCAAAGATACAATTCGTGCAATATTAAAGCATTTAAGTACAATTATTCTAAAGCTTATTTTTAACATAGGAACTTACCTCGTTACAAAATGACTAATAAATCGATTTAGTCCACGACTTTGTTCTTTCCCCAGTCTAGGTCAGAACCTCTTATTTCTTGATCTATAATATCATATTTAACTCATTCAATCATCATATTATTCAATTGAATACCAAAAACACCTTATGGAAAAAATTATATTTTTTCCCTATCTTTTCAACTTTTTACATTATAGTCCCTAGGCTCGTAAAATGATTTTCATTCTGTTTATTCTTTACCCAAGCCTAGCCGAATATTATTAGTACTCATATCAGCCCACATTTTTTATTTATTCACATTTTTACACGTATTTTACAACTTTTACAAATAGGTCCTTATTTGACATTTTCATCAAAAATCACTTGGTAAATGTTATTTATCTAACACCAAACATGCATTTCTTACCATTAGACATCAAAATACACAAATATTCAACATGGGTAAAATTTTAGACTTTGATTTTCTTTCAAATTAGTCCTTGAAATAGCTAAATCAAGCTACAACATTCACAAAAACGTAAAAATCATTAAAAATGGGACAAAGAAGGACTTACAATCTAGCTTGAGAGCTTGGAAAACTCTAGGTATGGTTTCCTTAGAGACATTCAACCGTGGGGAACTAAATTGGGGAAGAAGACATCTCTTTATTAGTTATTTTTGTCTTTATTTACCAAATGACCAAAATGCCCTTCACTTAAAACTTTGAAATTTTATCGAACCATGTCCATTGTTGTCCATACTTATTATAATGGTCTAATTACCATTTAAGGACCTTCAATGTAAAATTTCATAGCAATTAGACAACTCTAGCTTCTAGAACACACATTTAGTGCAGTTTAGTCATATTAGTCAAATTAGACACTCTATCGATAAAATTTCTTAACAATATTTTTACACAATCATTTAGTCATACAGTAGAAGTTAAAGAAATAATAAAATTAACATTTCTACTTCGAATTTGTGGTCTCAAAACCACTGTTCCGATTTGACCCAAAAATAGGTTGTTACAACTCTGCCTTCTTTAGAGAGTTTCGTCTCTAAAAATCTTACCAGAAAAGAGGTTTGGGTACTATTTTCTCATAGCTTCCTTGGTTTCCTATGTAGCTTCTTCGACCCCATGTCTTTGCCATAGAACTTTCACTAGGGCTATATTTTTATTTCTTAACTGTTTAACTTCTCGA
Organism: Gossypium hirsutum; assembly: GCF_007990345.1. Classification (NCBI taxonomy): domain Eukaryota; kingdom Viridiplantae; phylum Streptophyta; class Magnoliopsida; order Malvales; family Malvaceae; genus Gossypium; species Gossypium hirsutum. Next base: position 37,007,968 of record NC_053430.1, on the reverse strand, counting down.
GCTAAAATCTTGATCAGTTCTTCACCATAAGTCATAGCATGTCGAATCTCAACCTCTGTTGGTGAAATCACATGCGATGGATCTGATCGGATACCGGTGCAACATGGACACATGAAACACATTGTTGATCCTTTCTAACTTTGACGACAAGGCTAGTCAATATGCCACTGGCCCTATCCTTTCAATAATCTCATATGGACCAATAAAGCCACGAGCTCAGTTTACCCTTGCGACTGAATCTGAGGATTTTCTTCCACGGAGACACTTTTGGAAATACCTTATCACTGACTTGAAATTCAATTTCCTTTCATTTTAGATCCACATACGATTTCTGTTATCTGAAGCTACTTTCAAACAATCACGAATTATTTTCACTTTTTCTTCGGTTTTTCTAATCAAATCAACCCCGTAAATCTGTCTATCAGTGAGCTCGGTCTAGTACAACAAGGTTTGACACTTATGGCCATACAATGCCTCATACGATGCCATCTTTATGATCGACTGAAAACTGTTGTTGTAAGCAAATTCGAGTAAAGGTAGATATCTTTCCCAACTACCTTCAAACTCTAAAACACAACAGTGAAGCATATCTTCAAGTACTTGAATCATCCTTTCAGATTGACTGTCAGTTTGCGGATGAAATATGGTACGAAAATTCAACTTTGTGCCCAAAGCCTCTTGCAACTTCTTCCAAAATTAAAATGTAAACCTCGGATCTCTATTTGAAATAATAGAAATAGGCACTCCGTGCAATCTAACAATTTCAGCAATGTACAATTTAGCTAGCTTAGGAAGTGAATAGTCGGTACATACCGGAATAAAATGAGCCGATTTTGTCAATCTATCAACAACGACCCAAACAATACCTTTCTTCTTCAGAGTCAGAGGTAATCCAGTTACAAAATCCATCGTGGCTGAAGTAAACCCGAAGGTACTTGATGTTCGGCCTTTAATTGTTGAGAAATCAAACATCCCGCTACAAACTCAAAAATATCTCTTTTCATACCTAAGCACCAATACAATTTCTTCAAATCATTGTACATCTTCGTACTTCCTAGATGAACAGACAGACAACCACTGTATGCCTGGTGAAGAATTTTTTGAATAAGCTCAGTATCTCTCAATACACAAATCCTACCTTGGAACATCAAACAATCATCGACTCTAATTTGAAAATCTGAATCACTAGTCGATTCGCTCTGAACTCTTTTAGCTTGAAGTTCATTGTCATTTTTTTGAGCTTCACAAATTTGTTGAAGAAATACCGGCCTAGCTTTCAACTCATCTAGAATCGAACCATCATCGAATAAACTTAGTTGTGTATTCATTGCTCTCAAAGGAAACAAATACTTCCTGCTCAAAGCATCAGCGACCACATTCGCCTTTCTCGGATGATAATCGGTTACTAACTCATAGTCTTTCAAAAACTCGAGCCATCTCCGTTGTCACAAATTCAAATCTTTTTAAGTCTTTAAGTACTTTAAACTCTTGTGGTCGGTAAAGATGTGGCACTTCTCATCGAATAAATGGTTTTGCCAAATTTTTAAAGCAAATACAATGACAGCCAATTCTAAGTCATACGTCAGATAATTCTTTTCGTACAGTTTTAATTGTCTTAAGGCATAAGCTATCACTTTTCCCTCTTGCATCAACACATATCCAAGACCGTTCAATGATGCGTCGCTGAAAATCACAAACTCTTTTCTTGACTTAGGTTGCACTAATACCGGTGCCTCAGTTAAAAATGCTTTCAACTGTTCAAAACTCTTTTGGCATTTCTCTGACCACTGGAAGTTAACTTTTTTTTTGTAACAATTTTATCATAGTTGTAGCAATCATCGAGAATCCCTTAACAAAACATTGATAATACCTAGACAAGCCCAAAAAGCTTCTAACCTTGGATACATTTCTCGGTGATTTTCAATCCACAATTCCAAAATCTTACTCAGATCAACTCTTATACCAGTTGCTGATACAATATGCCCCAAAAATCTGACTTCTCGGAGCCAAACTTACTTTTGCTGAATTTAGCAAACAATTTCTTATCTCTCAAAGTCTGCAATACAATTCTTAAATGTTCGGCATGCTCTGCCTCATCTCGAGAATAAATTAAAATGTCATCAATAAACATAACGACAAACTTATCTAAATACGATAGGAAGATCCGATTCATCAAATCCATAAAAACAGCAGGGGCATTAGTTAATCCAAAAGGCATAATAAGAAATTCATAATGCCCATACCTCGTTCTGAATGCGGTTTTTAGCACATTTGAGTCTTCAACTCTCATCTGATAGTACCAATATCTCAAATCTATCTCCGAGAATACTGTTGCCCCTTTCAATTGGTCAAACAAATCATCAATCCTCAGTAACGGATACTTGTTCTTTATCGTAACCTTGCTGAGTTGAAGATAGTCGATACAAAGTCTCATGGATCCATCTTTCTTCTTAACGAATAATATCGGTGCACACAAGGTGAAAAACTCGGTCTCGTAAAACCTTGTCTATTAACGTTTGTAACTGAGACTTTAGTTCTTTCAATTTGGTCGGAGCCATCCTATTTGTAGTTATCAATATTGGTGCAGTCATTGGTACCAAGTCAATAGCAAACTCCACTTCTCTGACCAGTGGTAACCCCGGTAAATCTTTTGGGAACACATTCAAATATTCACAAACTACTGGAACATATTCGATCTTCAATTCAGACACTCGATTTTCAGTTTAGACACGTTAGTATTTAGTACATACGCGAGACATGCTTCGTAACCCTTTCTTACATACCTCTGAGCCGACATTGATGAAATCACAATAGGCAATTCACCCTATTTATTCGATTCAACCCGGAGTATTTCATTGTTTTGAAATTTCAATTCAATAACTTTTCATCTACAATTCACTACTACATCATGCAGAGTCAACCAATCCATTCCAAGTATCACATCAAACTCTTCAAATGACAAAAGCATTAAATTAGCCAGAAAACAGTGACCTCGAATCATTGAAGGACAACTCTTGCAAACTTTATCAACTAAAACATATTTTCCTAAGGGGTTCAGCACCTTAATTACAAACTCAATAGACTCAACAGGCAAATTCTTACTAGATAAGAAATTCATGCAAATATAGGGATGAGTCGATTTAGGATCAATTAATACAACTACATTAGTATCATAGAGAGAAAATGTACCAATGACCACATCAGGGGAGGATGCATCCTCGCGAGCACTAATAGCTTAAGCTCTCGCATGTGCTCTAGCTTCCGATCTCATAACTGAATCTTTGGACACACCTCTGCTATTGTTCCCATTTCCCTATTTCTCACTAGCCTCCCTCTAGCAGCAGTATTACTCTATCTTGCATTCTAAAAATCATCTTTTTCAGCCATTTCAGGCCAATCTCAGATAAAGTGATCTTGGGAGCCACATTTAAAATAAGCCCAGTTATTCATCCTACATTCATTGGGATGTCATCGACAGAAGTGTTGGCATTCAGGCTTATTAGACCTAGCATTACCAATGCTCGCTATGAATGTAGTCTGGGCCTTAGAATCGGAATATTGCTTCCCACGATCTCTGTTGGGATACCCAGCTGAAGCATTCGATCGAGCATACAAATCTCTTGATTTCTTTGATGAAGTTTGAAATGACTTATTCATCGGCCTCTTTCTAGAATCTCTAGCCTTAAACTCAGCCTTTCTCTTTTCCTTACTCAACTTTTCGGTTTTGCAAGCTCATTTGACTAGCACAACAAATTCTTTCAATTCTAAGATCCCAACTAACAGCCTGATGTCCTCATTCAACCCACCTTCGAATCTCTTACACATAATAGCCTCTGTTGAAACACATTCCCAAGCATACTTACTGAGTCTAACAAATTCCCGCTCGTATTCAGTCACAGTCATTCGACCTTATTTTGTAACAGCCTGATTTTAGGCCCAGTCGAAATAGTGGTTTTGATACCACTAATCTGAGGTCAGAGAAATTATTTTTAATATTATTTTATGTGTTGTGGCATGATTATATGAGATTATGAAAATTTTAGTGAATTAATTTTAGCGATTTCATGCTTAATTATGAAAAAGGACCAAATCGCATAAAGTGCAAAAGTCCTATTTTGATAGTTAAGGGTGTCAAATAGCTAGAGAACCAAAATTGGCGGTCTTTAAAGGGAAAATAGACCCCTTAGAAGCTGATGGCCGGCCATAGGGGACAAGAAATTCAAATGGTGAAATGGATAGGTGACTTAATGTACAATAAAATAGTGTCTAGCCATCATCTTTTTCATTTCTTCCTTCTCTCAAACCAAAAATTTCAGTAAAAATGGAGTTTTTGGGAGCTTGAAATTTCACCAAATTGCAACCCTCACATGTAAGTGATCTTGATGGTCTGTCTTGATGATTTTTGTACTTTTAGAACCCTTATAGCATGAGCTTTCAAATAAAGGGACTATTTTGCAAAATGGTTGAAAGTCTAGGGTTTTACCATGAGAGTGTTCATGTTTTTTCTGAAATTTTATGGAAGAAAATGAATCATGGTTGTGAAATAAATAACTTTTGTGAAGTAGTTTTCATGGAAACCCTGACTAAGGACCATTTTGCATAAGTTGTAAAATAGTTGATAAATGTGTGAAATAATGAGAATTTTGGGCTGCTACTAGTATAAAAAGTATTCGGCTAGGCTTGATTAGTGAGAAAATGTGATAAAAATTGATTTTTGGGTCTAGGGGTAAAATGGTGATTTTGTGAAAGTCTAAGGGCAAAATGGTCATTTTGCCCAATTATGAATTGTTGAGTACCTAGATCAATAAAATGATTAAATCTATGAATTTTTATCATTGTAGATCAAGAATTACAAAATTCGGGCCTAAACCGGGGAAAAGCAAAGCTAGCGGACTAAGTCGAGCTAGTCGCCTACATTTTGTATACCACGGTAAGTTGTATGTAAATAAAACAACTACATTGCTATTATATGCATTTGAATTGATATAACATAAATTTCTTGTTTGTGGAAATGATTATGTATGATGAATAATGAGATAGTAGAACTCCCGTTTGAACCTTAAGAAATAAATCGGATATTCATGCCATGACATTCAGGTTATTTGCGTGCTAGTGTAAGACATGTTTGGGACATGCATCAGCCACATTACGATAGCCAGTGTAAGACCATGTCTGGGACATGGTATCGGCATTGAGACGAGAGCTAGTGTAAGACATGTTTGGGACATGCATCGGCCTAGAGATGTAAGCCAGTGTAAGACATGTCTGGGACATGCATCGGCTACGAGATGTGTCAGTGTAAGACCATGTCTGGAACATGGCATCAGCACTAATATGTGAGAGCTAGTGTAAGACCATGTCTGGGACATGGCATCGGCCTCGATTTTGATAGTTGGTGTAAGACCATATCTGGGACATGGCATCGACTTGATGGATGAGCCAGTGTAAGACCATGTCTAGGACATGGCATCGGCATTATACCCTATGTTTGAGGCTTAGTGAATATCTGATAGCATTCAAAATGCTTCAACGGTGAGAGTTACAGTTTAAGTTAAATGAGAAAAGTATAACCATGTTGTGAGTGGTACAGGTACCTATTTGAAATGTATAAGATGTGAGCTCAATATATTCTATGTGAATTGTATTGGATAGTGATGAGTAAGTTGTGCATATGCCTACTTTTGTTTTATGAGCCTGTAGATGAATGGTAAAGTTGTTGTTATATTTATTTGCATGCAACTTACTAAGCTTTATGCTTACTCCCTCTCCTTTCCATTTTCTTATAGTGCCGCCTAATTAGTTCGAGGATCATCAGACGTCGGAGGCATCAATCACACTATCAACAGAAGCACTTGATATAGTTGGTTTCATTATTTTGAAAATGACATTTATAGGGCTTAGACTTTGAGTTTTGTGTCAAGGTTAATTTGGCCAAATGTATTGGCTTGGGAAGAATCCCTTCATTTTGTATAAAGTCTTGGATAATGGCTAATGTTTGTTATTGATATATGTAATTGATGATATTTTCATGGATGAGTAAATTGCATGAATGAGATAATTCCTTGTGTGGCTGGCTAGACCTTGTATTCTTGTGTGGATTTGTCATGTTAGATGTTATGTAGGTTAATGCAAGTAAGGGTGGCAAAAAGGCTTGGTAAATAGCCTTATTTTTTCCACTGGGAGACACACGGGTGTGTGTCTAGGCCTTTTGTCTAGGCCGTGTGTGACACACAGTCAGCCCCATGGGCGTGTTATCCGGCCATGTGTCCCCTACACGTTAAATTGACAAGTCAGTATGCATGGTAGTAAACACACGGGCAGAGACATGGCCATGTGTCTCAGCCGTGTGAAGGGCACAGTCTAGAACACGGGCGTGTGCCTTGGCTGTGTGCTTCTTATTGGATGCTGACGTTAGAAATAGAATGTCAAGGTTTTTAGACACAGGCTAGGAAACGGGCGTATCATGGCCGTGTGAAGGACACGGGCCATAGGCACAGGAGTAAACCCCTGTAGGTTTGAATTTAGAATTTAATTCACATGGACATAGGACACGAGCGTGCCCCTAGATGCTTAGGCCGTGTGTGTCACACGGGCCATCAGCTCGGCCATGTTATAATGACCACATGGGTGTGTTACCCTTCCACACGGGCGTGTGCCCTGTTTCAAGAGTTAATTTTTCTAAAGTTAGTTAAAGGACCCGTGCCGATCCCAAATGGTTTTCAATGGATGTTTAGGGCCTCGTAGGCCCATGTTAAGAAGTTTAGACCAAGTTGGAAAAAGTTTTAAATTTTAACGGGCTCGTATGATCTGATTTAGTATATGTGTATGTGTTTTGTTAATGGAATGTGTGACACCCCTAAAGTGACCCTAGTCGGAAAGTGGTTTCGGGACCAATAAACCGAGTCATAAAGATAATTAACCGTCATAGTTGATGCTCATTATATGTACATATGCATGTGTGAAAATTTCATGTTTGAATTTTGTTAATAGTAAGTGAATTTTATCAAATAGGACTTATGTGAGAAAATTTGGAAATGTGCTAGGTAAATGTAAAGTGGCCTAATAATGCATGTTGTGAAATGATGGGTTTGCATGTCAAATTACCCAAAATTAAAGCATAGTGGCCGGCCATGCTATGGGTGGAAACATGTTGCAAACATGTTGTGTTAGTGAGTCATGTTAGAAAGAATAAAAAAAAGGGGTTAGGATTAAAGTAATGCAAAAAGGTGGAGTGATGAAAAAAATGGTCTCATCCATGCCCCTCCCTTTGCCGTGAATGGAAGAAAGGAAACAAAGAAAAAAAAAGTGTTCATCCTTGAACATCTTTGGCCGAATAGAAGAAAGAAAGGAAGGGAATGAGCTTGGAGAAAAATCGGCTATGAAGGCTCACTAGATTAAGGTATGTTTAGTGTTGCTTTGAAAGTTCATACATCCCTTGGATGATTAGTCTAAATTCTAACTATCTCATGGATGGATTTGGGATTAATAGAGAGTTAGTATTCGACTAAGAGGCTTCAAAAGTTTTAGCTGAAGCCTTGAGACTATTAGCATGTTAGCTATATGGATGTGTTAAGTTACTTGAAATGCTAGATAAATTTGAACTCCCTACCAAATTCTTTAGGCAACCCATGTTAGAAATTTCGGTATTGAGATGTCTAGATCTTTCGGCCATTGTAGCTATGGAGGAATAAAGTTTTTGTTTCTTGTTAAATTGGATGAATCTTGTTGTATGAGTGCTTGAACAAACTATGATTAAATGAATGCATAGATTCAAAGTGGGAAGAAATGGGCTATTATATTTGATGCTAATGCCGAATATGAAGATGATGAACTTGAATAAATAATATTCAGCTAGCATGATAAGTTATGAAATATTAAGTAGATGATATAATTGATTGATGAAGTGGCTAAGAGGGATTTCTAATGAAATTGTTGCCAAGGCCGAATGTATAATGAAGTAAATAAAAAAAATTCTAAATGTGCATTATGTGCTTATATGTGTATTCGGCCAGGGAAGTTGTAACACCCCGTACCCGAGTCCGTCGCCGGAGTCAGACACGAGGGGTTTGCAGACTTAAGTCACTTCTTTGCACAATCCATTTTAAAATTTTCCAGGCAAGCTGGCTAACTGCGTCACTGTCACCTTAAAAATCATATCTTGAGTTTCACAACTCGAAAAGAAGTTTCGTGATTTTTCCCTGAAACTAGACTCATATGCCCATCTACATATTTTTTTCTAGAATTTTTGGTCGGGCCAATTAGTACAGTTTATTAGTAAAATTCTCCCATGTTACAGGGATCGACTACACTGACCTTTGCGTATCACGACTTGGATATCTCCCTGCACAGAGCTTCAATAATGATGCCGTTTGTTTCTATAGAAACTAGACTCAGATAGAAATCTATACATATATGGCATGACTCCTAATTGTCTCTGGTTAATATATAATGAATTTCCAAATTCGGAACAGGAAATCCAGAAACCGTTCTGGCTCTGTCTCACGAGAACCTGAATATCTCTTAACATACTGTCCATATGATTGTTTCGTTACTTTCCTATGAAAATAGATTCATCAAGGTTCGTTACATAATTTTTTTAACTATTTAATTCCATTCCTACTATTTTTAGTGATTTTCCAAATCTACATCACTGCTGCTGTCAGCATCTGCCTTTAAGGTAGACTTTACCTATTTCATAGTCTCCATGATTCAACTAGCCCTTTTAGCATAAATAGCACAAATTATGATAGTGATTAACCATTCCCATGGCCAATCCTTGTTAAGCATATCCACACCTCTCAATAACCATATCCATACCAAATGATGATAACATTATGCTCAAACATATATAAGCCATTTTCGCATGGCTATCCAAAATTATACAAGTCCAAAGGGTCCATGACCCACAACAAAAAGGGTAGTCCTATACATGCCATATCCAGAGTTCAACTAAAAGAGTACCAAAAGGGCTTTGATAGTGTGGATGACTTCGACTTCGATGATCCCGAATCCGATATCCGACGAACAAAATCTATAAAACAGAGAGCCAAAGCAACGGGGTAAGCATTTTAAAGCTTAGTAAGTTTCAAGTAATGAAATCGGCTGTGACTAAAGTATTACATTCACATAGCTAAATGGATCACTTTATTAATACACATTCTCATACACATACTTATTTCACACTTCATCAACATATACACACAAGGTATTAACCTATCTAAAAGTCGAAAGTTCGTTAGTCGATTGAACGAATACTATTAAAAACGAATCGACTTTTCCGATGCATACAAACACATACCTTATCATTTGGGTTTTTCGAGCGTTTTAATTGAATTTATTACAGCACAACATGCTCACCTTCGAACCCAAGTTTCTTCGGAATTTAGCCGGATATAACCACAAGCACAAATGCCTTCGGGTCTTAGCCCGGATTTAGTAACTCACACAAATGCCTTCGGATCTTAGTCCGGATAAAATCACTAGCACAATTGCCTTCGGGTCTTAACCCGGGTATAGCAACCCGCACAAATGCCTTCGGGTCTTAGCCCGGATAAAATCACTAGCACAATTGCCTTCGGGACTTAGCCCGGATATCATTCAAATGCTCATGCACACATATATCAACAATCATGACACATCCATATTTCATTTTCGTTACTAAGGCTCAAACACAAAGCATTTATTTAACCTTTCCAATTTCGGCTCAATAGCCACACACAAGGAGCATGATTTCAATTGGCTTTATAACATAGGCTCTATGCACATTCGGCTATCCGTCATAGTATGACTAATCATTTCAATATAATTCAAGTAGGGTCATTACTCGAAGACTTAACTCGGATGTTGTCGAACAACTTTAATGGCTATTCAATTACTTTTTCCTTCCCTTTGTCGGATTTAGTTCCCCTTTGCTCTTGAGCTTAAAGAATACAAATAGGAGTATTCAATATTTAAACCAATAATATGAATTTATTTATCACATTCGGCAATCACATATCATTAAATTTTCAACCCAAAATGTCATTATATGACCACATATACACATATCCATATACTTAAGCTCAATAATTATAATATAATATCATGTACTCACTTTAAGTATATTGCCGAATATACTTAATCATACATACACCTAACCAAAATAATTTCTAAAATCTTTATATCATTTATACACTAAGCCGAATACTCTTACCAAGTTCACCTATATTCTTCAACAAATTCTTCATTGATCAAACACATATTCGGCTAAAGAAATGGCAATTTTAGCAACTTTTGATTTAATACTTAATCAATTATAATACATCTAAATATTCTTTTCATATTATTAACTCAAATCACATACATTATTTAATATAACATTTTACATTCGGCATTAGTGTCAACCATAGTAGCCGATTCTTCCTACTTTGTACCCATGCATCTATTTGATCCTTAGTTAGTTCAAACACTTCACACACTAAGACTCATCCAATTTTAACAAGAAATAAAATCCTTAATCCTCAAACTACCATGGCCGAATGTTATAACCCAAGCCACATATATTGTTCCTCAAGGCCCTTCAAGGACCACATTCGGCACCTCCTTAATAACAACCCAAATTTCAACCTTCAAGAAAGAAGAAGAAAAAATATATGTGCTAAGAGCTTCAAACTACTTGGCCAACTATCAAACCTCCTAACAATCAAAACTTAAGCCATGGAATGATTAGAACTTGAACTAACCACCTTCTTTATACAAAATTTTCCAAGAATTTCAAGGTACTTACCTCTTCTTAATCCTCATCCAAACCGAACATAAAGCAAGAGAGCTCTTTCTTCTTCCTTTGATTTTTCGGTCAAGAAGAACAAAGAGGATGAAGCCTTTTTTTTTCTTCTAGTTTTGGCAAAATGGGGGAGCAAGGATGAAACAACTTTGGTTTCTCCTCCCACTCCCCTCATATTTTATTGTTCTTAACACAACATGTTGTCATAAACTTTTCATAATATGTTTTACCCATCACAATTTGTCTATCCACCTTGTCATGGCCGGCCACTACTATTTAGGGGGGAATTTGACATGCAAGTCCCCCTTTTTATTTCATGCACTAATAGGTCCTTATGCTTTGACCTATCACATTTCAAAATTTTCTCACATAAGTCCTATTTACTAAAATTCACCTACAATTAAACAAAATTCAAACACGAAATTTTCACACATGCACATGTACATATAATGAGCATCAATTATGACGGTTAAGTATTTTTTTATGACTCGGTTTAGCGGTCCCGAAACCACTTCCCGACTAGGGTCAATTTTGGGCTGTCACAACTCTCCCCCACTTAAGAAATTTTCGTCCCCGAAAATCTTACCGGTAAATAAGTTTGGGTATCGTTCTTTCATCGAGCTCTCGGTTTCCCAAGTAGCTTCCTCGATCCCGTGTTTGAGCCATAGTACCTTTACTAGCGGAACCCTTTTGTTTCGCAACTCCTTCACTTCACGAGCTAGGATACGCATCGGTTCTTCTTCATAACTCATATCGGCTTGAATTTCAACCTCTGATGGGCTAATTATGTGCGATGGATCAGATCTATAGCGTCGAAGCATCGAAACATGAAAGACGTCGTGGATCTTTTCAAGTTTAGGGGGCAAAATCAATCGATACGCAACTGAACCAACTCGTTCGGAGATTTCGTACGGCCCAATGAATCTCGGACTCAACTTGCCCTTACGGCCAAATCTGAGTACCTTTTTCCAAGGCAAAACTTTAAGAAACACTTTATCTCCCACCTGATATTCAATGTCTTTTCGTTTCAAATCCGCATACGATTTCTGACGATCTGTGGCTGCCTTCAGACTTTCACGGATTACCTTTACTTTCTGTTCGGCATCTTTAATCAAATCAACTCCGAAAATTTTACTTTCACCGAGCTCGGTCCAAAACAATGGTGTACGGCATTTACGACCGTACAAAGCCTCGTAAGGTGCCATCTTAATACTTGATTGAAAACTATTGTTGTAAGCGAATTCAATCAAAGGTAAATACCGTTCCCATGAACTACTGAACTCGAGGATGCAACATCTCAACATATCCTCAAGTATCTGAATTATCCGCTCGAATTGACCATCGGTTTGGGGGTGAAAAGCGGTGCTAAAATGCAGCTTGGTACCCAAAGCTTCTTGCAATTTCTTCCAAAATCGTGAGGTGAATCTCGGATATCTATCCGACACGATAGAAATAGGTACCCCGTGTAATCTCACAATCTGAGAAACGTACAATTCAGCTAGTTTATCTAATGAAAAATCCGTACGCGCGAGGATAAAGTGAGCGGACTTAGTCAGTCTATCAAAAACAACCCAAATCGCATCCTTCTTACTTGCTGACAATCGCAGTCCGGACACAAAGTCCATTGTGACTCGATCCCATTTCCACTCAGGTATCATGATCGGCTGAAGTAATCCTGAAGGCACTTGATGTTCCGCTTTCACTTGTTGACATATTAAACATCTTGAAACAAAGTCGGAGATGTCTCGTTTCATACCATGCCACCAAAACCGACGTTTCAAATTGTTGTACATTTTCGTACTCCTCGGGTGAATTGACATTCGGCTACAATGGGCTTCGTTCAGAATCATCGAAATGAGTTCCGAATTCCTTGGAACACAAAAACGACTTCTGAACATCAAACAATCATCATCATCAATTTGAAACTCCGATTCCTTGTTCGGAACACACTCAGCCCGTTTTGCAACCAATTCATCATCAACTTTCTGGGCTTCACGAATTTGATGAATCAATAATGGTTTGGCTTTTAATTCAGCTACTAATACTTTGTCGGGTAGAACAGACAAGTGCACATTCATCGCTCGTAAAGCAAACAATGATTTCCGGCTTAAGGCATCCGCAACCACATTAGCCTATCCCGGGTGGAAATCAATGACAAGCTCGTAATATTTCAACAACTCAAGCCAACCTCTTTGTCGCAGATTTAAGTCTCTTTGAGTCATCAAATATTTGAGACCTTTGTGATCCGAAAATACATGGCACTTTTCACCAAATAAGTAATGTCGCCATATTTTTAAAGCAAATACGATGGCAGCTAGTTCAAGATCATGGGTCGGATAATTTTTCTCATGTGGCTTTAATTGTCTCGACGCATAGGCCACCACTCGACCTTCTTGCATCAATACGCAACCCAACCCAAGTAGGGTTGCGTCACTATAAATGACAAACTCTTTGCCTGATTCGGGTTGCACTAAAATTGGAGCTTCAGTCAAATAAGTTTTCAGTTGATCGAAACTTTTCTGACATTTCTCCGTCCATTCGAACTTAACATCCTTTTGAAGTAGCTTCGTCATTGGTGTGGCTATCATCGAGAACCCTTTGACAAATCGTCGGTAATAACCGGCGAGTCCCAAAAAGCTCTGAACCTCAGTAATATTTCTCGGAGGTTTCCAGTTAAGTATGGCTGAAATTTTGTTCGGGTCAACTCGAATACCCGATGCGGGTACCACATGACCCAAGAAGCTAACCTCTCTTAACCAGAACTCACACTTACTGAACTTAGCATATAACTGCTTATCCCACAAAATTTGCAACACTAGTCTCAGGTGCTCAGCATGTTCGGTCTCATCTCTTGAATAGACCAAGATGTCATCAATGAACACAACTACGAACCGATCCAAATATGGTCTGAAGATCCAATTCATCAAATCCTAAATACCGCAGGGGCATTAGTGAGCCCAAACGGCATCACTAAGAATTCGTAGTGACCATATCTCATTCTGAAGGCAGTTTTGGGTATGTCCGAATCTCGAATTTGCAACTGATAATAGCCCGATCTCAAATCTATTTTTGAGAACACTAAGGCTCCTTTTAGTTGATCAAACAAATCATCAATACGCGGTAACGGATATTTATTCTTTATCGTCGCTTTATTCAGTTGACGATAGTCAATGCACAACCTCATGGTTCCGTCCTTCTTTTTCAAGAACAATACTGGTGCACCCCAAGGTGAGAAACTTGGTCGAGCAAAACCTCTATCCGTCAATTCTTGCAACTGAGCTTTCAACTCTTTTAACTCGGTTGGTGCCATACGATACGGAGCCATCGAAATCGGCGTAGTCCCAGGTACAAGCTCAATACCAAACTCTATCTCCCGAACAGGTGGTAAACCCAGTAATTCTTCAGGAAAAACATCCGGGTATTCACAAACCACCGGCACAGATTCGGGTTTCTTTTCTAATTCTTTGTCATCAAGTACACACGCAAGGTATGCTTCGCACCCTTTTCTTACATATTTCTGGGCCAACATTGAGGATATTACAGTTGGCAACCCATCCAAGTCCGTAGACTCAACTCAGATTACTTCGTTATTTGCGCACCTCAATTCAATAGTTTGCTTTTGCAATTCACAACCGCATCATGCACGGTCAACCAATCCAACCCGAGAATAACATCAAATTCATCAAACGGCAAAAGCATCAAGTCCGCCGGAAAACAGGAACCTCGAATTACTAGGGGATATTTCTTACACACTTTGTCGACAAGCACGTAACGACCCAAGGGATTTGACACCCGAATTACGATCTCAGTAGACTCAATAGGTAAAGTCTTACTGGATGCTAAGGTTTCACATATGTAAGAATGAGTAGAACCGGGGTCAATCAAAGCAATTACATTAGTATCAAACAGAATAAAAGTACCAGTAATAACATCAGGCGAAGAAGCATCCTTGCGGGCACGTATAGCATAAGCTCTAGCAGGCGCACGAGCCTCGGATCTGGTCGTAGCATCTCTAGATCCTCTCTGGCCACCACTAGCATTGCCCGTATTTCAAGATGGTTTACCTCGAGCAGTGGTAGCACCCGATTTCCCACTTTGATTTACATTCTGTTCAGACAACCTCGGGCAATCTTTAATGAAGTGGTCAACTGATCCGCACTTGTAACAGGAGCGGTCAGGGAATCTACAACTCCCCGAATGCCATTTACCGAAATATCGACATTTCGTTCTGTCTCGACGTTCATTCCCAACACTGGCGACCGAAGTGCCTCGTGTACCCACAGGGGGTCGATCACGATCTCGTCTAAAAAGGCTCGAAGTGCCTCTAGACCGGCCCACATCATCTTGAAATTTTTTCGAAGCCTGTTGAAGAGACTTTCCCGAGGATCTTTTACGAAACTCTCCAGTTCTCACATCAACTTTTGTTTTTCTTTTCTAAGCTCTTCGGCTTTACAAGCTCGCTCGACAAGTACTACGAACTCTCGTATTTCAAGAATGCCCACGAACATTTTTATATCTCCATTCAGCCCATCCTCGAAGCGTTTACACATGATAGCCTCGGACGAAACACATTCCCGAGCGTACCTACTAAGTCTAACAAATTTTCGCTCGTAATCAGTAACTGACATAGAACCTTGCTTAAGCTCAAGAAATTCCTTCCGTTTTTGATCAATAAATCTCTGACTGATATACTTTTTCCAAAACTCAGTTTGGAAAAACTCCCAAGTTACTTGCTCTCGGGGCACCACAGAAGTCAGAGTACTCCACCAATAGTAGGCAGAATCGCGTAGCAAGGAGATAGTACACTTTAGGCATTCATCGGGTGTACAAGATAGCTTATCGAGTACCCGGATAGTGTTGCCCAACCAAAATTCAGCTTGCTCGGCATCGTCGCTATCCGTAGCTTTAAATTCAGTAGCCCCATGTTTTCGGATTCTGTCAACTGGGGGCTTATTTGACCTTATTTGGTCAGTTACCTGATGTATTGTAGGTGCGGGGGTGGTATTAGTCGGGAATGGAGGTTGTGGAACAGCCGTATTAGTTCGAATGTATTGGTTGAACCAATCATTCATCACGCTATAGAAAGCTTGTCTAGCTTCATCATTCGGGTTACTAGCATTAGGTTGAGAGTCCGCCGGCGCTGTCCCTTGTGCGGGAGCAGGTGCTACACTCTCAAGATCATCAGCTACCGCTCGGTCGGGATCGGGATCCATTACTATAAATAAACACATTTACAATTGTCAGAAATCACCACACTATCAAATAATCACATAAAATGGCATGTATAGCTAGACCCAACGCATTACGGTAGTCCTAGAATCGACTAAACCGTAGCTCTGATACCAATCAAATGTAACACCTCGTACCCGAGTCCGTCGCCGGAGTCGGACACGAGGGGTTTGCAGACTTAAGTCACTTCTTTGCACAATCCATTTTAAAATTTTCCAGGCAAACTGGCTAACTGCGTCACTGTCACCTTAAAAATCATATCTTGAGTTTCACAACTCCAAAATCAGTTTCGTGATTTTTCCCTGAAACTAGACTCATATGCCCATCTACATAGTTTTTTCTAGAATTTTTAGTTGGGCCAATTATTACAGTTTATTAGTCAAAGTCTCCCATGTTACAGGGATCGACTACACTGACCTTTGCGTATCACGACTTGGATATCTCCCTGCACAGAGCTTTAATACTGATGCCGTTTGTTTCTATAGAAACTAGACTCATAGAGGAATCTATACATATATGGCATGACTCCTAATTGTCTCTGGTTAATATATAATGAATTTCCAAAGTCGGAACAGGAAATCCAGAAACCGTTCTGGCCCTGTCTCACGAGAACCTGGATATCTCTTAACATACTGTCCATATGATTGTTTCGTTACTTTCCTATGAAAATATATTCATCAAGGTTCGTTACATAATTTTTTTCACTATTTAATTCCATACCTACTATTTTTAGTGATTTTCCAAATCTACATCACTGCTGCTGTCAGCATCTGCCTTTAAGGTAGACTTTACCTATTTCAAGTCTCCATGATTCAACTAGCCCTTTTAGCATAAGTAGCACAAATTATGATAGTGATTAACCATTCCCATGGCCAATCCTTGTTAAGCATATCCACACCTCTCAATAACCATATCCATACCAAATGATGATAACATATGCTCAAACATATAAGCCATTTTCGCATGGCATCCAAAATATAAATCCAACCAGACCACAAAAATATCCTATACATGCCATATAGAGTCAACTAAAGTACCAAAAGGTTTGATAGTGTGGATGACTTCGACTTCGATGATCCCGAATCCGATATCCGACGAACAAAATCTATAAAACAGAGAGCCAAAGCAACGGGGTAAGCTTTTAAAGCTTAGTAAGTTTCAAGTAATGAAACCGGCTGTGACTAAGTATTACATTCACATAGCTAAATGGATCACTTTATTAATACACATTCTCATACACATACTTACTTCACACTTCATCAACATATACACACAGGTAATAACCTATCTAAAGTCGAAAGTTCGTTAGTCGATTGAACGAATACTATTAAAAAACGAATCGACTTTTCCGATGCATACAAACACATACTTATCATTGGGTTTTTTGAGCGTTTTAATTGAATTTATTACAGCACAACACGCTCACTTCGACCCAAGTTTCTTCGGAATTTACGGAATAACACAAGCAAAATGCTTGGTCTTAGCCCGGATTTAGTAATCGCAAATCCTTCGGATCTTAGTGGATAAAATCACTAGCCACAATTGCCTTCGGGTCTTAACCCGGGGTATAGCAACTCGCACAAATGCCCTTCGGGTCTTAGCCCCGGATATAAAATCACTAGCACAATTGCCTTCGGGACTTAGCCCGGATATCATTCAAATGCTCATGCACACATATATCAACAATCATGACACATCCATATTTCATTTTCGTTACTAAGGCTCAAACACAAAGCATTTATTTAACCTTTCCAATTTCGGCTCAATAGCCACACACAAGGAGCTTGATTTCAATTGGCTTTATAACATAGGCTCTATGCACATTCGGCTATCCGTCATAGTATGATAATCATTTCAATATAATTCAAGTAGGGTCATTACTCGAAGACTTAACTCGGATGTTGTCGAACAACTTTAATGGCTATTCAATTTACTTTTCCTTCCGTTTGTCGGATTTAGTTCCCCTTTGCTCTTGAGCTTAAAGAATACAAATAGAAGTATTCAATACTTAACCATATGAAT